>NC_057801.1:806254692-806554692 GCF_018294505.1 Triticum aestivum | reverse complement strand
ACCAAATTGGGCAATGTTTAGGCAGTCAAATTTTGCTATGAAGAGCTACAGCAGAAAGAAGAATTATCTAGGCAAATCAAGCCGGCAATTACAAGAACACCACCTCGGGTCACAACAAGGTGGCGGTGATGTTCGCCATTTGGAACCAGGCGGATGGGTCCGATGGCGGATAAAGTGCACCTGGAAGGAGTGGCTGCACTAGTGCAGAACCGGGCTATAGCCCCGGTTCGTAAGGGGCTTTAGTGCCGGTTCTGCAACCGGCACTAAAGGGTGGGGACTAAAGGTCCCCCCCCTTTAGTACCGGTTATGCATGAACCGCCACTAAAGTGCCACCACGTGGCACGAGCCGGGGCCGGGTGGCTGGTGACCTTTAGTACCGGTTGGTAACACCAACCGGTACTAAATGTTTGGGCTGTTTTGGTTTTATTTTTTATTTTTCCTTTAGTTTTGTTTTTTCAATTTAATTTAGATATTGTTTTTACATTATAATGAGTTGTTAAATCATTAGGTGAAAGTACCGCAGTTTCAACTGGGATGCATGCATGGATCCTAGCTAAGTGATGAAATTATATATGCCATATCCATATTACTTGATCACTTATATTAGGTGAGCAAGTAATATGGATATGGCATATATACTTGATCACTTAGCTAGCAAGGATCCATCCAGTTGAAACTAATTTGCGGTTTCTTTCATAAATGAAATAATAACTAATCATAGTCGTCATTAGCACTATTGAATAATCATAGTCATTACCGCTATCTAATCACCACCAATATATATACTAGCTTAAAGAAGAAACATTCACTTGTACCAGAAGGAAAGATATCATCGAGTTCAACATGGTCATGATTATAGGCGTTCATATATAAGACCACAAAAGCAAATCACTCTTTGAGATTAATAAGTTCAAGATGAAGAACACGAAGAGCATGCTATAATCACTCCTGCTGCTCTCTCTCAGGTAAAATGGCATAGAACATGTATAGCTCTCCTGATTCATCATATTGGAGCATGCTAATGAACCTGTCTCCTAATCGTGGGCTGCACTTCTGATTGCTGCCCCCTAGTACTTCTCTGCGATCGTGGACAATTCTCCTCCAGTCTTTCTCTATTAAGCATTCCCCGCTAATCTTGAATGCACTAAAGTGCATTATAGGAGGTCTTGGCCGTAAGCTAACAATTCTCATGCGACCTTTAGTCTCGATCCACTGAGGCAGAACATTCATCGGAAGTCCCTGTTGAAGAACATCGTATAGTAACATACTTAGCAATGAAGTTTAGCTTAAAAAATAATGTATGCAAAAGATGCACTGAGGAAAAATAGTTAAAATCTTACCATCTTTCCTAAATAGATGTGACCGTAGCTCAATACGATCACTATTGGTCGCACGTTTTGAGTACTAAGATTTTTAAGTCTAGAAAAATAATTTGTCTTGACAGTATGAAGATCCTCAAGCCATAAAACATAATGACTTATCTCCTCGCAGTTTAGTTCAGCCCCGGGACAGTGGAAGGTCCTGTCTACCAAGCGTTGGACAGGTTTGCTTGAATGGAAATAAGCTGTCAATAGAAATTAGTTGTCAACTTTTTTGAAAAAACAATATCAAAGACATAAATATGGTTGAGAAACTCACATAATGGTAGAACTGGAGGCATTTCCACCTCAACCCAAATATCTCTTTTACCTTCAATATCATCTTCGGGACGAATATCAAAGGTGATAAACATATCAGGCTCAAATGCATAAGCCTTGCATAGTGCTTGCCAAGTTCTGCATTCAAAATGGGTGTAGGTTTCTTGATTATATAATTTGACATTGAAGGTATAACCATGCTCGGTCTTCAAGTAAACTCTCTTTACCTCCATAGTTTTGTTAGGACTAAAATCTATCTTATCCAAAACAAAAATTCTTGCATGGCAGGGGATACGCTAATAGAATAGTGAAAATTTAAAATAATAAGTTGAAGCAAATGAAGCATATATAAGTCATGCTTAATTACGAAGAAAGACTTGTCGTTGTGACTTACTGTATCCACTTTGAAGGTCTTATCCAGCTTGATGCTGAAGCGCCTATCATCAACTAGGAAATTTCTGTCGCACATGCCGCGTTGGTCTTCGCAGTCTTCGCACATAATGAAATCATTTTCGTTGTCAGACGACATTTCCTATATATGTTCATATGTGAAACATTAAACACTTATTAGTTATATTAATTCAATAAATTGGACTAGTTCTATTAATTCAACAAGCTAGTTCAACTAATTAATTCAACTAAGCACTTACTAAAAATATACCTAAATAAAGTATAGTTCATAATTCAACTAATTCAACTAATTAGTTCAAGTAATTCAATTAATTCAACTAATTAGACTAGTTCTATTAATTCAGCTAGCTAGTTCAACTATTTAATTCAACTAAGCACTTACTAAAAATATACCTAAACAAAGTATAGCTCCTAATTCAACTAGTTCAACTAATTCAACTAAACTAGTTCTATTATAATTCAACTAGCTAGTTCAACTAAGCACTTACTAAAAATATACCTAAATAAAGTATAGCTCCTAATTCAACTAACTAATTCAACTAATTCAACTAAACTAGTTCTATTATTTCAACTAAATTTTAATTAGATGATCAAATCTCATATATCTAAATTTAATATATATTAATTCATCTAACATTAATATAAATTCATCTATAACTAAAACTATAAAAAACTAACTCATCTAACATTATCTAATTCTTATATAATCTAACATTTATATAATCTAACATTTTGACATTAAACATTCATGGGTGTGTGCGCGCGCGCGTTTGTGTGTACGTTTGTGTGTGTGTGTGTGTGTGTGTGTGTGTGTGTGTGTGTGTGTGTGTGTGTGTGCGTGTGTGCATATATGTGTGCACATGATCAGGCCGCCGGCGCGAGCGGTAGGGGGGCGGCCGGGGCACGCAATCGATCTTACAGCGAGGGGGGTGGCGACAACGGCGACGGTGGGGGCGGCTCGATGGGGGCGGCGCGATGGGGGAGGCGCGACGGGGGTGGCGACGCGGCGACGGGGGCGGCGACGGGTGCGGCGCGCGGGGGCGAGCGGGATGAAGATGAAGATGATAACTGCAAATTTTCGTAAGTGTTGAATATATAGGGGAGGCCTTAGTACCGGGTGGGGGCACAAACCGGTACTAAAGGTTAAATTTGGCCAGGCGAATCGGCGGAAAGCGACCCCTTTAGTACCGGTTCGTGCCCCCACCCGGTACTAAAGACCCACCCTTTAGTACCGGTTTGTGCCACGAACCGGTACTAAAGTGGGTGCGCGATGCTCATTGTTTAGTCCCACCTCGCCGAGCGAAGGGCAGCCGCCCTGGTTTATAAACCCAGCCATGGCTGCTCCTTCGAGCTCCTATATAATGCAGGCCTTTGGGCCTAACTTTGTCGCGCTGCCCTGTGAGCCTGCTGAGCCTTATGGACCTGCATATGCACGCCCAAGGCCGAGCAGGCCCACTTGGCAGCGTGGATATAATTTTTTTCATATAGTTTCTTCTATATATTTTATATTAGTTTTTTGCTGTATTTAGAGTTTCTTATATTTAATTAGTGTGTTTTATCATTATGTTCGTATTTGTAGTGATTCATATTCGAAAGAGATTGTCCAGTTTGTACACGAAGTGCATCCAGTTTTTGCCATATCCCTCTCTAATTTTTTGCACATGCTATGTGGTTGAACTAATGATACCTTGATAAGTTTCAATCTTTTCGGAGTTCATTTGTAGTGCTTTTCAATTTCAGGGTCATTCAGCTCTGAAAACAAATCAGTATATGCATCGAAAATATCAAATTATGTTAGAAAGGGTTGAAAGTTGATGACGTGGATTTGAATCGTGCATCTGAACGCACAAAAAGTCCGGAGATGTACTAAGTTATTAAAATATTGAATAGCCAGTGTAACAGATGAGTTTTCGTCCGAAACCCTGATACTTCCTAAGAGATTGTCCAGTATGTACATGAAGTGCATCCAGTTTTTGCCGTAACCCTCTCTACTTTTTTGCACATGCTATGCGGTGAAATGATGATACCTTGCCAAATTTCAACCTTTTCGGAGTTCATTCGTAGTGCTTTTCAATTTCAGGGTCATTCAGCTCTGAAAACAAATCAGTAAATGCATCGAAAATAGTAAATTATTTCAAAAAGTGTTGAAAGTTGATGACGTGGATTTGAAATGTGCATCGGAATGCAGAAAAATTCCGGAGCTGAACTAAGTTACTAAAATATTGAATAGCCGGTGTAACAGATGAGTTTTCGTCCGAAACTCTGATACTTCCTAAGAGATTGTCCATGATGTACATGAAGTGCATCCAATTTTTGCCATAACCCTCTCTACTTTTTTGCACATGCTATGCGGTTGAAATGATGATAACTTGCCAAGTTTCAACCTTTTCGGAGTTCATTTGTAGTGCTTTTTAATTTCAGGGTCATTCAGCTCTGAAAACAAATCAGTAAATGCATCGAGAATAGCAAATTATGTCAAAAAGGGTTGAAAGTTGATGACGTGGATTTGAATTGTGCATATGAACGGAGAAAAAGTCCGGAGCTGTAATAAGTTATTAAAATATTGAATAGCCGGTGTAACAGATGAGTTTTCGTCCGAAACCCTGATACTTCCTAAGAGATTGTCCAGTATGTACATGAGTGCATCCAGTTTTTGCCATAACCATCTCTACTTTTTTGCACATGCTATGCGGTTGAAATGTTGATACCTTGCCAAGTTTCAACCTTTTCGGGGCTCATTTATAGTGCTTTTCAATTTCAGGGTCATTCAGCTCTGAAAACAAATCAGTAAATGCATCGAAAATAGCAAATTATGTCAGAAAGGGTTGAAAGTTGATGACGTGGATTTGAATTGTGCATCTGAACACAGAAAAAGTCCGGAGCTGTACTAAAGTTATTAAAATATTGAATAGCCGGTGTAACAGATGAGTTTTCGTCCGAAATCCTGATACTTCCTAAGAGATTGTATAATATGTACATGAAGTGCATCCATTTTTTGCCGTAACCCTCTCTACTTTTTTGTACTTTTTTGCACATGCTATGTGGTTAAAATGATGATACCTTGCCAAGTTTCAACCTTTTCGGAGTTCATTTGTAGTGCTTTTCAATTTCAGAGTCATTCAGCTCTGAAAACAAATCAGTAAATGGATCGAAAATAGCAAATGATGTCAGAAAGTGTTGAAAGTTGATGACGTGGATTTGAATTGTGCATCTGAAGCAAAAAAGTCCAGAGTTGTACTAAGTTATTAAAATATTGAATAGCCGGTGTAACAGATGAGTTTTCATCCGAAACCCTGATACTTCCTAAGAGATTGTCCAGTATGTACATGAAGTGCATCCAGTTTTTGCCGTAACCCTCTCCACTTTTTTGCACATGCTATGCAGTTGAAATGATGATACCTTGCCAAGTTTCAACCTTTTCAGTGTTCATTTGTAGTGTTTTTCAATTTCAGGGTTATTCAGCTCTGAAAACTAATCAGTAAATGCATCGAAAATAGCAAATTATGTCAGAAAGGGTTGAAAATTGATGACGTGGATTTGAATTGTGCATCTGAACACAAAAAGAAGTCCGGAGTTGTACTAAGTTATTTTAATATTGAATAGCCGGTGTAACACATGAGTTTTCGTCTGAAACCCTGATACTTCCTAAGAGATTGTCCAGTTTGTACACGAAGTGCATCCATTTTTTGCCGTAACCCACTCTACTTTTTTGCATATGCTATGCAGTTGAAATGATGATACTTTGCCAAGTTTCAACCTTTTCGAAGTTCATTTGTAGTGCTTTTCAATTTCAGGGTCATTCAGCTATGAAAACAAATCAGTAAATACATCGAAAATAGAAAATGAAGGCACAAAATGTCCATAGTTAAAATAAGTTATCAAAAATTAAAAAGAGGCGCAATGCAGACCTACACGTTGCTTATCTTTAGGCCTTGAAGAAATAGTGTAGACTGCACGGAGCTATGTGTAGTTTTCGTCTGAAACACTGATACCTCCGTGCAGTCTACACCATTTCCTCAAGGCTTGAAGCTAAGCGACGTGCAGGTGAGCATTGCACTTCTCCTTCATTGTCTCTGCACTCAGGGCTTATAAACCACTGCGAGTGCCTCTCGCTTGGCGAGGTGGAACTAAAAAACAGCTTCAAAAAGAATCAACTAAAACACTCTAGTATCGGTTCATGCCACGAACCGGTACTAGTGGTGCTGGTGGGGCCCTAGCCTGGCCACAGCCTGCCACAGCCTCTTTGGTACCGGTTCGTGGCACGAACCGGTTCTAAAGGTTCGCCACGAACCGGTACTAATGAGCTCCGCCCGCCTACCCGTTGGAACCGGCACTAATGATCACATTAGTGCCGGCTCAGTCACAAACCGGGACTAATGTGCTTCACATTAGGCCCTCTTTCTACTAGTGCTGGTGGCGAAGCCGGCGGAGTTGGGGAAACCAAAGTCAAGGTGAAAGCATAGGGGAGGAGTCCCAGCGGCGCCATGGTAGCAGGGTCGGGGAGCCGCCAATGGTCACGACGTCGAGTGTCGCTGGCTGTGGAAGGCCGCGGTTCGCCGGTAGTGGATGGGCGCGGATGTGTTGGCACTTGGGTTAGGGGTAGGCGCGCCGGCGGGGTAGGCGGCAGCGGCGCGCGGGCCTGGAGGCCCAGATGAGATCGAGAGGAAGGGTCGAGGTGGTGGCTGGGTTTGTTTTTCTTTTCTCTCACTCGTACCGCTTCAGGTTCAGTTAATACAAGGACTGCGGTCGGAATTACTAAAATGTACAGGGACTATTTTGGACAAATGCTGTGACGGTGAACCCACAGAATCAATGTGTGCTTTATTAGTAGGTAAAAGATAAAGATAAAGATATGCAAGTGATAAACTTTCAAATGTCTCACAACTTATTTTTTAAATTACATAACACAACTACAGACAACAGCATGATGGTAAAACAACGTCTGTGTATATTACATTCTTCCACTCCCTCTCAGTAGATATCGTCAGGAGCCATAACAATTGGTGTTGTTTCTGATGCTACCTTGTGAGCTTAGCATGGCCTAATGTAAACACCGATGGCATCAAGGATCCAGTCAGAACGCCGCCCCCAGAAGCCTACGATGCAGCCATTCTCTGTTGGGATGGAGAAGGGGGTCCCAGTCTCTACGCCATACGGCCCATATGTTCTCCCCTTGTCTGTACGGAACACCAGCGAGGTGACGACTGCTCCCCGAAAAGATTTGTAATGATCATAAGTCCCCTCGACTACGATGAGCTGCTCATCTGATGCAAAGATGATATGATCGCAGTTCTAAAAAAATGTCCATGTTAGGAAAGTCCTTATAGGAATGGAAAATAAAAAGGGAAAAGTCCATATTCCAACCCTAACCTATCACAAATATCTAAGAATCAACCTTAACTTTCAAACCACATGAGTTACAACCCTGAACTATGAAAGCCAGTCAAGTTTCAACCCCGCTGTCTTGTCAACCCGGTTTTTGGTGAGTTGAAATGGCTTTGACCGGTTGACCTCCGAGTCAGCCGTGTAGCAGCTGCCACGTCACCTAGTATTTTGCTTGTATTTTGTTAATACTTTTGGAAAAATATGGAAACTTTCCTGGAATGATTACCATGGTAGTGTTGATTTTACATATATTTTTAGAAAAATTCTGGACACTTCCATTTTTTGGTCAAAATTTGACCAAAACAGGGCTGGATATGCATTTTGCTTATATTTTTAACCTGTTAGGAAAAACAGGTTTGAAACTTTCCTAGAATGATCATTATGATAGTGTTCATTTTATGGAAAAATTTCTGGACACTTCCGTTGTTTGATAAAATTTTGACCAAAAGAGTGTGTTCAATATGTATTTTTCTTAACCCTCAAAAAATATGTATTTTTCTTGTATTCTGTAATCCATTTGAAAAAAATGCGTTGAATCTTTCCTAGAATGATCACATTGGTAGCGCTGATTTTACTGAGTTTGTTCAATTTTTATGGACAATTTCATTTTTGTGATGTGGCTGCTGATAAACGGGGCGGCTGACTGGGCGATCAACTGGTCAAAACTATGTTAACTCATGAGAAACTGGCTGGTTGAAATATGACCTGTTTTGATAGTTCAAGGTTGTAAATTAGACGGTTTCAAAGTTGAGGGTTGATTCCCAATTTCCTATACATTTGTGACAGTGTAGGATGGAAATATGGACTTCTCTCAAATAAAATAAAAGGAGCTAAGTTATTATGTTATAATCAGTTCTTCTTAGACACGAACCTGATTATTTTCGTCAAAAAATGGAAGATAGTTAATTCATAAAGATATCTTGCACTGGAGTATATTCCAGAATAAAATGTACCGACATGTTGATAATTAGTGTTGCAGTAGATGTAGATAATTTGTTATATAAATTGATTTAAATAGCACACTATAACGCCACTAACAGCAATGCTATAGCGGGTTCTGAGCAATGTCGCGTTAAATGAAACCAATGTATAATCGTTTGCTATAGCGTGATAGAGCTTTGCTATAACGCGACATACCTTTGGTATAGCGGATTTTAAGGTCCGCCCTATTTCACCATAGCACACTATGTTTTTCTTACCGAAGATTATACCTAAAGAGGTTTGCCCACCTCATCACAATACTAAAAGATAGAGTATATGCTAGCTGATGCACGTACCGGTATACGCACTGCACCTATGCCATCGCTTTCTGCTGGTGGCGACGTGTGCTTCACCCCGGCCTCCTGAGAGCTCTGGTGGAAGGAAATGATGGCTTCGGTGTGGTACAGGGTGACACTGCGCACGCGAGGGGTTTTCACGTCGCGGCCGCGGCGCTTGTAAAAAGCTTTCCCGCCGGATCCTCCCCATGGCCCGACCTTGATCACTCCTCTTCTTCCCGGCCTTTTCTCCGTGCTCTCTTCGGAGAAGTTGCTGTGCCTCGACCAAGGTCTCGCTGCTCCTCCTGTATGGACCTTGCTCACTTGCATGTTGTCAGCAACTGACACCACGGGCTGCAGCGCCCACTCGTGCTGCGTGGCTCCCTCCCTAGCTGTTGGCTCGTGTTGGGATTGAGACGCTCGCGGGGTTCCGCCACCAGCACCGGCGAGAGCTCTGCCTGGTCGTCCTTCCCTACGATTACTACTCCAGAGCTCCTGAAATTCACCATGAACATAAATTAGTTCCATCAGCTTGTGAAGTCCACAGTCCACAATCGATAGTGATAAATATATGTGCTGATATATGAATAGATGATCTATCACCTTTGCGAAGTCCTCGGCCAGGAAGCCCATGCTGACACGGAGGGCCCTGTCCGAAGGCGCCTGCTTCGTCGTGGTGGACCTGCCGAGTGTCCAGCCCAGTGCGGCGCCGGCGATGATGGCGCATGTGTAGACGGACACGGTGGTGATGAGGATGAGGAGAACAGTGGCCCCGTTGAACCGCGCCATTGCTCGCTAGCTAACTCGTAATGGAACAGCTGGGTATAACATGTGTAAATATATACAGACACCGGCAGGCAGCAGCCGGTCGCCGGCCATGCATCTCGTTTATTAGGCTAATTTGTCGCTGTCGGAGTTCATTTGTCAATCCGCCGGTTGGGCCACGCCATTCATCGAGAAACCAACATAGAAGATTAAAGAATGTATGTCCGGTTGCATGTCACTGTTAGACTTGTGCTCCCATACTGCCATCTTTCAAAAAACACATTTCAATGTTTCAAAAAATTCCCAAAGAGTGTGCAGGTTCATAAGACATTTGTCCCCATTCCCAAAATTTGAATTACACATTGAGAAACAAAAAAGAGAAATCTAGATTTGACTAGTATCGTTATTTGTTTTTGTCTTTTTGACACTAATCATGCAGCTTTATCGTTTTTGTTTCTCCTTGTTTATTTCAATTAGGACTTGAAATTTTTAGGGATTGTAGACACATGTCTTGTGAACAGTTACAATTCCTTTTCAGATTTTTGAAAGCATTCAATTTCATTTTGTAGAAGTTTGGAGAATTGGAGCATTTATAAGGTGTGTGAGCTGATATTTCCCCGAGGGGAAATCTAGTATATAGTTTTGGTTGAGTATAGCAAACTCCGATGGATATGCTCCGTGACGAGGTCTTCGATTGTATCGTCATATTGTATATGTTTACGTATTTTGTCAACTAGCGGCGTTTACGTGGCAATGTTCCCTTTCACCTAGCTTGTTTAGTCCTAGCTTAAGGTTCTCTTTGACATTGTGGATGCTTTGTTACATTGTGGATGCTTGTTTAGTCCTAGCTTAAGGTTCTCGATGACACATTTAGTCATGTGGTGAAGGCTAGCACTATCAGACTAATAGTGCCGTTTAGTTTCTAAGGCTGTAATCAATGTAGATTTTATGTGTTAGTTGGTGGGCCGAGCGGTTGCAGCTTACTGTTCATTTCATGAAACCCCCTAACCAACAAATGTATAAAAAACAAGTCCTCCATCATGGCCTCCACAATCCATCTAAGACATCCATCAATGTGGCACGGTCGACATTCAACTTTTCATTTTTGAATTCTAAGATGTGTTTCAATGCTAGTCTTACCTGCTATAATACCCCCACTCCGACAAGTATTAACCCTGCCGCTGGAATCGGTGGAATCTAGGTGTTAGAGTTATATTATGTCCCATCTATAGCCTGTATATTTTCCAGTTGAATGAGGGGTTTCCCGCATATTTACAATCTCTCTCTCTCTCTCCCTCTCTCTCTCTCTCTCTCTCTCTCTCTCTCTCTATATATATATATATATATATATATATATATATATATATATATATATGACAAATGTTTCCTACAAGCAGTGGTAGTTATCACCACTTGCGTTTTGTATGTTGTATGTAGTATCTGTCGAAACCGAGAGTATGTACCTGTAGTATGTAGTATATAATAATGATTAGGTAGTATATATACAAATTTTTAGGTAGTATGTACCATTTTTTGAGTATGTTCTTTTTTATGTACAAATATGTACGTATTTCACAAATATAACAAAAACTATGGGCTCATATGCAATTTTTTATGTAACTTGTTTTGAAATATCTTAGATATAGTATATGAACATATTTAAAATAATAAAATAGTATATATAGTACCACATACTAGTATATGAGATATGTGGGGTAACTACCACCGGGTGGTAGGATGGATTTTCCATATATATCTGCCAACTCAATCCCGACGTCCACCGGCACCCACCAGATGCAGGTCCTGCCCCATACCAGTCTTGTACGTGGTCCTCTGCTCCCATGTATCAACACGAACCTGGCAACCATCGCCCAATGCATGTTGTTCCCCGATCTAGACATATCTCCTCTATAACTTGCAATACTTTTCTGAAGTGGCAACTACAGATGAGCGACTAGCAAGTAGCACAACATCACTTTCCATTAGCAACACGAGGGCATCAAAAGTTTGAGGTAAAACAGCACACAAATCCAGTCCTTGTGTGTACACGTGTGTGTGTGTGTGTGTGTGTGTAGGTTGGAAGGCTAATCATGTGGCCATGTGTGTGCAGTATGGATCCAATCAACAACCTTCAAATGCATATGAGCCATGGAGGATTTAATACACCCAAAAAGAATACAGGCATGCCTCTCTTTGTAAGTTCAGTTTGCGCTAACAACTGAAACTATGCATGAAGTGCTTATTCTGGTTTATTCTTGATGTTGCAGTCTTCGTCTTTTACACCTGAATGTGATGAGCATTTGAAGCCTAAAGTGGGTATAACATTTGAAGGACTAGAGGCAGTAGAGAAGTTCTACAAGGCATATGCACATGAATCAGGTTTTGGTGTTCGTATCGGACAGCAGAAAAAGATTGAGAATAAGGTGGTCCGGACTAAGCGGGCATTCTCCGAACCACTTCAAGATCAGAAAGTGCAAAAAATTTTTAACCGTTTCATTCATCAAAGGCTCACTTTTGTTGAGTTCTGGCTTAGGTTTGACACGGCTTTAGAATGCCAACGTGAGAAAGAATTAATTAATGGCAGACAACAGAAGCATACGTACCACCCCACAACTATTTACCCCATGGACAATGGAGAAGCAAGGTAGTGAAGTATTCACATATGAGGTGTTCGAGAAATTTCAGCTGCAGGTAATTGCTGCTAGAGATCATTCTTGTGTTCAGAGTATTACAGAAGGTGTAGGGGGTAAAAAATGTGACCCTGAGAGGTCGGTCTGGTAAGGTTAGGGAGGTTAGCTATGACACTGCAAGCATGTCAGCAAATTGTTCATGCAAGTTATTTGAGTCACTTGGTATTCCATGTCGCCATATTATCCAAGTATTAAGGATTGAAAACCAGAATGAACTTCCAAGCTACTACATTATGAAAAGATGGCAAAAAAGGTGCAAAAGGTAAAAGTAATAATGCATGACAACTGATTTCTTATTGTTATTCCAAAATCATATGACTAACAATAGTTTATTTGATTTGTAGGGAGAATGTTTATGATGAACAGGGGAACCTACTAGAAGAAAAACCGGTGGATTCACTGGATGCAGCCACGAAAAAAGAAGATTTCAACTGTACGCAATAAGATGGAAGAGCTGATTGAAAAGGTGAAGCACTCAAATGTAGGCATGGACTTCTTAACATTAAGTGTGATGAACATTGAGGCGCTTTTGGAGCAGATGATCCCTGCAGCCACCCAAAGCACTAGGCAAAAGGATTACGAGACTTTTATTGGTTGCAACATTCCCACCGAAGTTCATATATATCCGCCGACTGATGTTCGTACCGTGGGGAGATGTAAAAGAATAAAGCGAGGAAAGGAGATCAAAGAGGGGGACCGAAAAAGTAAGGACAAAGAAGGGAAGGTAAAGTCGCACGCTTGTGCAACACGTGCAAGCAATATGTGTTTCATGATAGTCGTAATTGTCCAAGCAAAAAAGGAAATGGGAGTGTGATTCTGCAAGATATGCAGCTAAATGGTGCTTCCTGATACAGTCCAAGCAAAGAATGATTTTATCTATGTTATCATGTACACTTTGATGTACTAAATTCATGTAATGAACAAGAATTTGCGCTGTGTTGAATTAAACTTGACTTGATTTCCGACAAGTTTGATGCTTGTCAAATTCCTAAAGAATAAAGAACATATTCAGACTTTTTACCAGCTATGCAAGCATGAGTAATTCTGGTTTTTATGAAAACTTGCAATGTTGTGTAGTGGCAATACATGCATGTCTGTTTCCTCTTTATTTTTGGTCAGACTTGCATCGTCCAGGAGCACAAAAATTGGACATAGCCATCCCAAGCCACTTCTGTAGTCACCTATTTTTCCAACGCATAACTGAATTACTCACTTTACTTTTTGGCAACAGCAAATACAATATTTTTTACCAAATGACAGGCTCCTACTCTGAACCTGCCATTGCCATTCATTATCCTGCAAATATCGATACAGTTTACTGATACGAGCATTGCACTAGAAATGTGAATGTCACTCGGCCAAATACAACAGGGCAGTATTTGCACTAGCGGGCGGCGGGCTAAATGTAAATCTTCAGGAAACACTTTCACAGTGACTTGTTGCTTATACTAGTATGTATCTCTAAACTGGACAATGCTGTCACAGGGCACTTTCTGTAAGTCAAAAGGTTTACTGAACAAAACATGTTTTGACCACATGGTCACTTATTTTTTTCATGATTTAACTGAACTAGTCAGTGATTTTTTTGTCAAGAACAAAGAAGGTATAAGCATTGCACTAATACATCTGGTACATTCTACAAGATGCAGGTTCTTCGAAGGAACTACACTAATATGAGCATCACACTAACACTGTAATACATGTGCTACACACATACAGTCTACAGCTCCCTACGGACGACATTCTACAACTTTCTATGAAGGAACTGTCGTAGTTGCAGGAGGCCGTGCTGGGGCTGTTGGTGCCTCAGCATAGACGAGTCGTCACAGTCGCGGACCGTCGTCAATTCGCCGTGCCTTCACCGTTGCGACGGCCGTCCGTACCTTCGTTGCCGTCGCCAGTGGCCGCCGCGTACCCGTCGTCGTCGCTGCTTCGTTGCCGTCTCCATAAGACTTCAAGGGAGTCGCACAGGCCTAGGTTGCCGTCGTAGGAGGCAGTCGGATTCGACTTTAGGTTTTGGAGCAACGGCGGCAGGGATTTGGCAAGAGAAGATCGAGAGGATTTGGGGCGAGACGACACGACTTGCGGCCTCGACTCAGGATCGTGGACGAGAGACTTTAGGGAGGTGCTTTGCAAAGAAATCGTTCTCAGGTAGGAAAGCGGGCGGCTAAGTGCAATTAGTCTCTTGGCTGCACGTAAGGCTCAGGATTAAAATCGTGGGTTTTTTTTTGCGGGGATTAAAATCGTGGGGTTGAAACGGAACGGATACACAGACACACGATAGGTACTGGATTCACGAAATATGTTGCATATATATATATATATATATATATATATATATATATATATATATATATATATATGGGGAAAATAGTTACTACCATCGGTGGTAGTTACCTCCGTCCTCCGTGCCATCCGATTGCATTGTGATCCGTGCAATTCTTAGCGGGTCATGGAAAGGGAATGAGTGGATTTCTCGTGCCCGCTTCGTGGGTTAGTTAAGCTAGCTCCCGATTTTCTTGCTTCCGCTGAGCGTTTCTTTCCTCGCTACTTATTTGGACCAGGACGCCGGGTACCATCCCACGAGAAAAGGATTGGATCTGGCATACAGAACCAAAACAAACTCGTCTATCTCAACTACCAAATCAAAAAGTGCACCTGCTAGCAGAAAGGTATGGCTCGGCAATTGATTTACACACATGCATGATTCTTTCATTTACATCTGTGCATGCATCCTGATGCTAATTGACTTCTTTTTCATGCAAGCTTCCGTGTTGGGAAGACAACTCGGTAGGCTATTGCCGCCGCCGCCGCCGCCGTCGTGTACCACCTGCTACTGCTGCTACCACCGACAACATCTGCAAGTTGCAACATCCTACATGACCTCAATTCCCTTTAGTGACCAACCCAGGAGATTTTTGTACGGTGACGGCGAGGACACACGAGCGCACATGGCCGATGGGTGGCTGCTCTATTGTGGTAGTAGAAACAACCTGCACGGCCTGGCGGCAGCAGTGGCAAACACGGGAGTACGGCCGACAAGCGACTGGCTGACTGCTCTAGCATGGCGGCGTCGAAGTCGCACCGGCCACGCGGCCGTCTCCGTGATCCATTGAAGAGCCTGGAAGAACATCACGCACTGAAGCCTCTCCATGCAAATCCTCCTTTTCATGTTGAGCCGATCAAGATCGTATATGACCGAGCAGCGATAACAAGACTTGTATTCGAGTGAGATGAACAGTGTTTTTGTATGATGAGATGAGTAGTTTTCGGTGGTCAACGTTGCCCTTCATGTGATGCATGGCTGACATCACGTATGCATGCATGATGCACCTACTGGACCGTGAAATCAATACCAGATGCATTATTAGCAGTATATAAATAGACAGATATTAACATGTACTCCACTTCATTCTGGCCGGGCGGATACATACTCTTCTGTGCTATTATAGATACACTTCAAATTTAGTTTTTTAATACCATATACTCCATACTTTATACTTGACCTTTTTTTCTGAATGCAACATACTCCATACTTAATTTTTTGTTTTGAAATATACTACATACTCCATACTTCCTCATATGGAACACATACATACTCCTTAGAGTATAGACATGTACACTATGGCTTTGAAGATACCATCATGTAATATGTATCCTCGTCGACGCTGAACATATACTATCCGCTACTTCATACTAAGTTTCAATTAAAAGTATATATATATATATATATATATATATATATATATATATATATATATATATATATATATACTCCCTACTAAATATGACAATTCGAAGTATATATACTCCGGAAGCCATACTACATACTGACATACTCTATACTACTTTTTTATTCTACATAGTGTATAAACTCCATACCATATTCCATCACAGATTATTCTACATACTCCGTATGCCTAGAAACAAAAGTTCATATATACTATATGCTAAATCAATAATATACAGTACTATTTTCTACTAATACCAAGCATCATCCCCCCACACAAAAAAACAAGTACCGTATACGGCTATTTCCAAATTATATACAATATACTTTACGTTATCTCTTGCACAAGGTATTTGCGGCAACACGCCATACTGACACGTCTCTTTTGCTTTTTACGTGGGTACATGACGCCACTTATCCATTCAACACAGTTGGTTAGTTCGGAAGACCTCGCAATAAAAAAGAAGGTTGTTGAAACTAACGCACGCAATTTCTTGCTAATTCTTTTATCGAATGGTAATCAGACGCAAGTTAGTTACCCTGCTATTGGGTTTCCCACATCCACTAACCCCTCTAGTATGAAGAAATAATGAGACACGTGGCAGGCAAACACTTAGGTGGTAACTACCACCGCTTATATATAGGAAAATGAGTTAGTACTCCTAGGAGTACTCCCACCCCAGGTTGACAAGGTAAACCAAGTAAGACGAAAAGGCAGAAAAATAATCGGTATAAGATGGGTCCATGGACCTAGAAGGAAGGAACGATCATGTTGATCAGCTAGAAAATAGGTATCCGTTTAAGCTATTCCGATTGCCGGAGTATATCCCCTTTTTTAAGGAGTACATGACGTTTTACATAAAGTGCTTACGTTTGGAAGGACAATTAGCATTGGTGCCGATAAAATGGATCCCATGCGTAGCAACTTGGAAGATACCATGGTTCTGTACGTCTGAATTTATGTAGTATGTTCAGTTTTGTAGTCTCGTTTTGAAGGGGTATGTACCTCAAGTATTAGAAAAGCTGTATACTTCATTTGTGTTGGTATAGTACATGCTGTTTCTTTCAAGTATGTATAAAATTTATTATTAGAAGGAGGTGGTCTACTGATTTTTTGTGAGGAATATACGTTGTTTTTGCAAGGAGTATATATACTAAATTATTTAAGGGGCATATACTAAATTATTTAAGGGGCATATACTGTTTTATGGAATATATACTGCAGCTTTTACGGGTATACGATACTATAAAAATAGTAGGGAAAAGTTAACTGTTCATCCGTAAACTCTCTCGAAAGTATAGAAATGGTCCCTTAATTTGAAAACCGTCAAATTTTAGTCTCTCAACCTCTTAAACCGGATTATTTTAGTTCCTTGACTCAACAAAAGCGGTTTTCATGCTGATTTGGCATGGTTTTGACCACTAACGGCCCACGTGGTAATCTTCTTCCTCCTTCTCATTTTAATTTAGCTGAGCATTTCATCCAGCAGTTGACAAGCATCGAGCAACAAGAGAAGGAGGTAGCCGCGGACCTTGTTTGGCTCGCGACGGCACACGCAAAGGGTGCAGGCGGCCAGAGAGCAGCGGCACGGCGAGCCTAATGGGACGAGCAGGGTAGAAGCAGGGCTATAACGGTTAGCAGCACGAAGGCACATGGCGGCTTGGCCTCAACACAGGTGAACTCGTAACGCAACTGAGGGTGTGTGCCGCGTGCAGCCCAATTATGCCCGCGCGGGATGTGCGCGTCCTATTTGGTTGCCTGAGCTGCATGCGGTTTGTGGCCCGCATGAACCTTAAAGCAGGCCGCAGCCTGGCCCGGCGGGTTCTCGCGAGTCTGGCTCGGCGCGGCCACACGTGCGAGGCAGTTGCACACGTCGTGCAGCACGGAAGACGGAGGGGACGTCTCATAACTCGCCCCCCACTCTGCTGTCACCGCTCAGGCGCACTGTTTCCACCGTTCCCTCTCTCCCTCACCGCCGCTCCCTCTTCTCTCCTCCGATGGCTCCGCCTCGCCCACCGCCACGCCGCTCTCTGACCCCTGTCGATTAGCGCATCGCCAGCATCCAGGAGCGCTGGCTGGCCGGGCTCCAGAACTCTGGTCGGGACTTGGCGTCTGCGCTGCGAGCGGTGGCTAATGCGGTGCCGGCCGTTCCTGCTCCGTCGCCGATTCCGAACCTCGTGCTCCTGGGCTCGGCGCCAGCGTCGTCGACGGAGCCCCCGCTTCTTGGGACCACATTGGGCAGGGGGGGTTTTCTTGACCCCCGTCCAAGGGTTTTCTCCTGTCAGCGCGCCGTCCTCCTCGACCTCCGGCGTGGCGGTGAGCACGGGACCGAAGCCTCAGGCCGTCGCCAGGGCTGGCTCCTCCTCTGCTCCGCCACCTCTCTCCTTCCCGCCGGGGTTTTCACCCCGGCCTCGGTTCGCTGCGGCTGCGCAAGCTCCGGTGAGTCAATCCCCTCAATGCTTGCTCGTAGATGTAGATTAGGGGTTTATTTTCTTAGGCATGTGCTAGTAGTTAGTGGATTCGATCGGATTAGATAGGATTGGAGTAGATTCGATTGGATTTGATCCCAATCGAATCCAAGCGAACCGATCTATTCTTGTTTCCTACAGTGTGAGTCCTAGGATATTTTGTTTCCGCTACTGCTAGTGTCTCCTAGGATCTGCCATCATGCTAATTAGTTGTGTTCATGCTAGTAGTTGTGTTCATGCTAGGGTTTGTGTGTATTGCTATACGAGCATGTAGTAGGACCATTTTAGGATGATGCCAAATTTGCATGGCTGCACATGAGTGCTATTGGCACGTGCACTTGCTATTTTTAGATGTTTCCATGTTTAGGATAGTGCACTCATCAATGGACTTGCCCAACAGCAAGTGCCACTGATCAGTGGCATTTGCTCATATCAGTGGCACTTGTTGTTGGGGAAGCGCACTGATCAGTGGACTTGCCCAACTGCAAGTGCCACTGATCAGTGCCATTTGGCCATGAGAAAATGCCACTGATCAGTGGCACTTGCCGTTGGGCAAATGCCACTGATCAGTGGACTTGCCCAACAGCAAGTGCCACTGATCAGTGGCATTTGCTTGCTTGCTTGCTTTGTTTGATACTAATACTTGTCATGTTGCCTGACAAGATACTGAAGACTGACTAGGATGTGGCAGGTGGAGGAGCTCAGGTGGTGGCCGGAACTGAGCGCGCCGAGGATTTCATCCCCATGAATATGTGGCTCAAGACGGTGGACCTGCCTGGCAGGATCGCCTTCATGAGCCTGCCTCGTTCAAGGGGAGGATCTCCGAGGCAGGGCCCGAGGAGGGGGCCCGGGAGCCGCTGCGCTTCTACCAGCAGATCAGGGACAATGAAGACCTCGCCATGCTCGTCGTCCCTCGCAAGTTTGTGGAGGCGATAAACACCTGGCTGGTCATCAAGCGGCTCCCGCGCGTGGTATGGCTGTCGGCGAACAAGCGGTGCGTGTTCTGGATGCAGGTCCAGAACTTCGAGGGGCACATGGCACTAGTGCAGAACCGGGCAATAGCATCGGTTCGTAAGGCCCTTTAGTGCCGGTTCCATAACCGGCACTAAAGTGTGGGCACTAAAGCCCCCCCTCTTTAGTACCGGTTCAGCACGAACCGGTGGTAAAGGGCAACCACGTGGCACGAGCCAGCTCCGGGGGGCTGGAGCCCTTTAGTACCAGTTGGTAATACCAACCAGTACTATAAGGTTTGGGTTTTTTTAGTTTTATGATTTCTTTTTCATTTAATTTTGTGTTTCCATTTTAATTCTTTTTCGTTTGCTGGTATTTTACGATACTACACATTGTACACGTTATGCATATATATATATATATATATATATATATATATATATATATAGAATTTCTAGTAGAACCAACCATGCATATATATATATCATCAATGTCTCACAAACCAGCATATTAATTAATTCACACATACACAAATGTATAGCTAGCTATATACAATTTCTCCTACATATGCATGTTGCCTTCGGAGCCAGTGGCATTAGCCTAATTTGTGCCTTCGGAGCACGATGACAATTGGAAGTGGTTTTCATGGGGGCGGTAGCGGGTAATAGTATTCTCCCTTCGGATTTATGACCTGGTCGAGCAAAAATCCCGCTATTTCCTCTTGAAGTGCTTCTACGCGCTCCGTTTCTAGGAGCTTCTCCCGCGCCTCTCTGAACTGTTAAGAAGGAGATCAATATGCATGTGTATTAGTTGTGTGACTAGATATCGATAATGGTGTAAAAATTGTGAATAGTGTTCTGACAAGCGTACCCATTCCTGTCTTTGAGATCTGCTCTTTTCGGACGCCATCATGCGAAAGTTCTCGCAAACGCAGAATGCACACAGATCAGTCCCATGCGCCTGCTTCAGGGCCTTTACGAGAATGGAATTTGATCAGATAATAATTAATCAAGCATGATAATTAAAGAGATGGCAGCTAGCTAGCTAGCTAGTACTACTTAATTACTTACCTTGGGTCTTCCCTATTTAAGCTTTTTTTTTCATTCGCCTTCCGTGACGCTGATGAACCTTGCCCAAGCCCTGCGTGCCGACAAAGAAAATGAATAAAGGGGTTATTAAATAGTTCATATCATGAAATGACGAACTAAATAGGCCGAGATATATAGTTAATAATGATTGAAATTACCTGTTGACTATCCCAAACAAGATGTTATAGTCAGTTTTAACTTTGAGTAGTGAGTCCAGTATTTTAACTGTTCCGCCGTCAACTCTAATGATACACAAGACCCAGTGAAATCTGCATGCACACACGTTTGCATGTCTTAATTAAGCGGGCATATGTAAGCAAAAACATGTAGCTAGCTAGTAGGCAAAAACAGAGAATTTGTAGTACAAGGCAGTGTGACTCACTGGAAGTTGTAAGGAAGTAGTATATCTTCATTGTATTTGAGGCGCTTCAAGAACTCTAGCATGTTGTCCTCTACGTCCTTTTGATGATGTGGATTTAAACGCCATGCGTATTCATTAACGGTGTTTGGGTCAATGAACCCAATGCCATAGCGTCCAGCTTTTCTCATTTCATACATCTTCATCCTGCATAATACCACAGAAAAGAATATAGTGAGGATAATTACAAGTAATGATTGACGATCAAAAGGATCACTACAGCTAGCTTGAGACTTAAATTACAGAAAGAAATCACTTACAGACAATAGCAACTGACGATAGATTTGTCGAGTGCGTCTTCATTGTATAACTGAAACAGTTCAGAATACTCAACGGACAGAGCTTTCTCATGGAAGTAATGATCCTCCTTGACATTCACCATGAGGGACAATCGATCTGAAATCTTGGTAATGTTTATGTACCATTGATGCAATTCATACATTCTTGTTGGGAGGTTCTTGACCTTGTCTGGCTCGACCAAAGGTTGTCCCCGGACATATTTCCGTTTTATTTCATCCTCTCTAAGCACAGGCATGGGCTCGATCTCGAGGAGTTGTCCAACAGTGATTTTGAGAACTTCAGCCTGCATTATATGCTCCTCCGTTATTACCACATTGCCCACCTCAGGAACGTAAACTGTTTTCCCACAATAATATTGGGCGCGCGTACTGTCACGTGTTGTTGGCACAACAAGCGAGGGGATCGATTGCGCCGCCTGTTCTCCCAGCTGGGGAATGGTTTTCCCGCATTTTTTGACAGCTGCTTCTTGTTTGCTCGATCCCGAGCTCGCCTCCTTACGTAGACGTGCTCGATTTAACTTCCTTATGTGGCGCTCATAGTCTGTGTCAACAGGCTTGGGAGCTGGTGGTTGAGCCATACGAATGAAGTGGTCAATCATTTCCTCAGGCACTTTCTCCCTTGGCGGCTGTGGCGGTTTTGGTGCAAAATGGGCTTCCACCTCGGCCTTCGATATGGCTGCGATTTCCTCCTCGGACTTGTCATAAGCCCTCTGCGGAAGAGGCGTGAGGCTTGGACCATATTTATATCGCTTGCCTCCGCCTGTACTTCCTGTACTACCTCGACTCGTACCGCTACGCACCATAGCTGCGGGGTGTCTCTTCTGCGATTCCTGAGGCGGCGGAGACGGCTAACGGGGCTGAGTTGGACGAGGAGGAGTGGCCGCCTGAAGCTGTGCCGGACTTGGAGGAGGAGTGGCCTGAGGTTATGCAGGACTTGGAGGAGGAGTGGACGTCTGACGCTGTGGCGGACTTGGAGGAGGAGGAGTGGCCTGACACTTTGCCGGACTTGGAGGAGGAGTGGCCTGACACTTTGCCGGACTTGGTGGACTTGCAGGAGCGGGAGACTGATGACTCAGTGGCGGACTTCGACGAGGAGTCGGCTGACGCGGTGTCGGTGGCCTTCGAAAGATGATGCAATCCTTTTTCCATAGGATGATACTATGGTTGGCCTCTCCGAGAAAGCGCTCGTCGTCACCTCCAGGAATGTCAAGCTCTAGCTCCGAATATGGGTCCACCACCTCATCAACCAAGACACGAGCATAGCCCGCTGGAATCGGGTTGCAATGGAAGGTTGCCTCGGGGGGATTTGTAAAAGCAACGGCGTCCGCCACCTTTATGGATATGTTCTTCATTTTGATGTGTAGCTCGCAGCTAGTGTTCTCCGTGATGTCATCCACGGGGTATCTACCCAGCATTGCGTCGTCCGAGGCGGAACCCACGCTGCTTCTCGGCATGGATGGGGCGGTGCTATCCAATGCTGGATCATTCGCTAGCTGCTGCAGCTGCTGAGACCCCCTTTGCTGGGTAAGTGAGTCGATCTGCTCCTGCTGCCGCTGGAATTTGACTACCAATTCCGCTTGACTTGCTTCTAGGCCTTGAAGGCGTTCATAGTCTCGCTTCCTCTGCTCCTCCTCCATCTTCCTCTTCTTCTCCTCCGCAATCTTCTTTCTCGCACGGGTTCTGTAGTCGGTGTTCGAGTCTGAAAACCCCTCATACCATGGAATAGTGCCCTTGCCTCGTGTTCTTCCCGGGTGTTCAGGATTTCCCAGGGCACACATAAGCTCGTCGTTCTCTCTGTTGGGCAGGAACACCCCCAATCGCGCCTCTTCTATTGCAACAACTATCGCATCGTCGGCTCCCTTCATACTTGCCCTCGTCGAAACATTGCCTGTCTTCGGGTCCAACTCCCCCCCATGCGCATAGAACCAAGTCCTGACCCTGGGGGGGCCAGCTCTTAGTAACCGGAGTGGCACCTGCATCCTCCATCTCTTTCTTAGACTTATCCCACTTAGGCATTGCCACCGCATAGCCACCTGGCCCCAGCTTATGGAACTTATCCTTTTTTTCGGCATTCTTCTTGTTTATTCTCGACCGTTCCTTAGCTAATTCCGAATCCTTGAATTTCACCAAATCGTCCCAATGAGCACGTTGGTTCTCTAGTGTTCCCTCGAATACTGGAGTCTTCCTTCCTCCCTTGACGTACTTGTCATATTCACGATTCTTGTGGTTCTTGAATGCAACCGCCATCTTCCTAAGAGCAGCGTCCTTGACTTTCTGCACATCTGCTTCTGTGAAATGATCTGGTAGGGTGAAATGTTCCATGAGAGTATCCCAAAGCAGATCTTTTTGATTCTTGTCGACAAAAGTAACATCTGGACGTGGAGCAGCGTCCTCTTTGCCTTTTTGTCTTTTCTCTTTTGCTGGCTCTCTTCATTCTTGAAGGGAGATCGGGAGTTGGTCCTTCACAAGAACTCCGTACTGACGAACGAACTTGTCAGCAATCTTCTTAGGCGCTAATGATTCGCCATTAGGTCTGACTGCCTCGATATTGTACTTTACGCCCTCCTTCAACTTTTTGTTCGGGCCTCGTTTCGTCCTTTTGCCTGAAGATTTGCTCGATCCGGATGGCTGAAAGAACAAAGATCGATTCGTTAATATATCTTCAAGTCATTTAAAACATGTGATGATTACCAGATACCTGCTTATATAAATATATATACCTCGCCGGTCTTTGTTGTTTCAGGATCAACATGTTCTTCGTCATCATCATAATCGTAGTTCATGACTTCATCAATTCGGTCGTCGCAATCGAATATCATATCACCCTCTCCGGTGTTGTTTAGAAATTCGGAGCCGTCATAATCTTCTTCATTCTGATCATCATCTGGCCCGCGTATCATATCGAACATGGTCTGTTCTCCCTCTCTGTCGGTATTGTCTACCATAGCTTTTATTTAACTAATTCAAAAGAAATATAAAACAATTTAGTATTCAAATTACATCGTCTCGAATAATAGATATAATCTCGAATACTTCGTCTAGAATAATAGATATAATCTCGAATACATCGTCTCGAATAATATATAATATTGAATTGTACATCAATGGCTAGCTAATTAAAGATCAAATACTACAGAAGAATCTAGGACACTCGCGGTTCCTGCGGCGCGGGCGGTGGACACCCAAAGAGAAGGAACCCTCACAGGATCATAGCTGAAGTGAGATCCCCGAAGATACTGCCAGGTATTGGAGAACCTGCCGCCCTCTAACGCAACCATGTAGCGATGGACGTGCTCGTCCTCCTCCCTAACACGGCGACGTACCACCTCCGGCGGGGCCGGGTCTCTCCGCACCGAAACTGGCCCACGCGAACGCCACCAAACGAGATCAGGGTCGACGACGGGACCCGGGGCCGGGTTCCTCATCAAGCGGCGCGCCCCTCCAGGCAGCACCTCCCAGTGCCAGCCCGGTGGAGCCCAGTCCCGGACATGGGTCGGCTGGACATCGTCGCGGACGGGTCGACGGCGAGGATGCGGGTCGGGCATCGTCGAGAACAAATACCAGCTATATGCCCGCAAAAAGTAACATTTTTTTAATGATTGGATTTTGATAACTAAAATTTCTAACATTTCTACTATTTCAAAAATCTATATACTATTTCATACTAATTAATTAAGCATCTAACACTAAAAACAGAAAACATATTAAACACTATTTCATACTAATTAAGCATCTATATACTATTTCATACTAATTAAGCATCTAACATTATATAAAAAATTCCATACTAATTAAACACTAATTATATCCATCTAACATGCATTCATACATACATAATAGTGAAAAAATAATAATGTAAATAATCTAAACTAATTCATGCATGTGTGTGTGTGTGTGTGTGTTCATCATGCTTGTGTGTGTGTATGGGCTCGGGGAGGGGCGGCGCCCATGGTGGCCGCCGGGGGCGAGGGAGAGGGGTTAGAGGGGGAGAGCTCACAGCGGGGCGACGGTGACGGCGAGGCGACGGCGACGGCGAGGCGAGGGCGAGGCGACGGCCGGGGGCGGTGACGGGCCGGGGCGGCGACACGGGGATGGCACGACGGGGACGGGCCCGGGGCGGCGACGGAGACGAGGGCGGCGACGGGGACGGGGGCGGCGACGGGGACGGGGGCGGCGACGGAGACGAGGGCGGCGACGGGGATGGGGGCGGCGACGGCGACGGAGACGACGGAAACAGAGGAAGAAACAGAGGAAGAGTGAAAATTTCGCAAGTGTTGTTTATATAGGAGGCACCTTTAGTACCGGTTGGAGCCACCAACCGGTACTAAAGGCCAGTTTTGGCCAGGCCAAGCGGCGGGAAGCGACCCCCTTTAGTACCGGTTGGAGCCACCAACCGGTACTAAAGGCCCCCCCTTTAGTACCGGTTGGTGGCTCCAACCGGTACTAAAGGCCTCGCGTTGCAACCCCAAAGTTTAGTCCCACCTCGCCGGGCGAAGGGCAGCCGCACTAGTTTATAAACCCAGCCGCAGCTACCACTTCGAACTCCTCTGTATAGCAGGCTTGTGGGCCTAAAATCTGCGCGCTGCCCTGTGAGTCTGCTGGGCCTTTAAGGCCTGTAGTTACACACCTGTGGCCTATCAGGCCCACAGGGCAGCGCCCCAATTTTTTTTATAGTTTTTTTCTTTTCTGCTTTATTTTCTTCTATTTAGTTTTGCGTAGTTTTTTGTATAGTTTTTTATTTTGTCTTATATTTATTTTGTTCTATTTATTTGCGAGTAGTTTTTCATCTAGTTTGCCAAAATTCAACATTTTCAGAGTTCATTTTGTAGTGATTTTCAATTTCACGGTCATTTTGTAAACGATTGAAAAATAGCAAATATAATTTTTTTTCTTTTCTGCTTTATTTTTTCTTCTATTTATTTCTGAGTAGTTTTTTCTTTTCTGCTATATTTATTTTCTTCTATTTATTTTTGAGTAGTTTTTTTATATAGTTTTTTTCTTTTCAGCTATAGTTTTTCTTTGTTTTCTGCTATTTTTCTTTTCTGCAAAACTTGATGGTCAAAGTCTGGAGTTATTACTTAAAAAAAAGAAATGTCGACGTGCAATTAGTTTTTGCCATAACAGAAGAAGTCCGGAGTTGTAATAAGTTATTAAAAATAAAAAAGAGATGCAATGCTCGTTAATTTGCTTCAAGCCTTTCGGAATAGTGTAAACTGCACTGCGCATAGCTCCGTGCAGTCTACCGTATTCCTGAAGGCTTGAAGCTAAGCAACGTGAGCATTGATCCTCTTCTTCATCGTCTCTGCACTCAGGGCTTATAAACCGCTCCTAGTCCCTCTCAGTTCGCGAGGTGGGACTAAAAAACAGCTTACGTCTGGTTCATCCATGAACCGGTACTAAAGGTGCTCGTGGGGCCCTAGCCTTACCTGACACAACCTCATTAGTACTGGTTCGTGGTACGAACCGACACTAAATGGTGATGGTGGGGCCATAGCCTGACCGGAGGCTGACACAGCCTCTTTAGGTACAAAAAAATACAAACTTTCTGTTAGTGCCCGTAGTTTTCAAATTTGAATAGTTTAAATTTTGAATTATTTGAAATTAGTGTGAATTTGTTTGCACATAAAATTTCTTTGTGTTTCAAATGCCAAAACACATAACTACCCTAACTATTACAGAGATTCCCCTCTCGGTGCGAAACACAGAAGAAAGTGATGATAGCTAGTGAAGCCGGTCACATCCCAGATCTTTGGGTGTGAAACTCTTTCTTCGTGTGTGTCCCTTTGCACCGTAACCATGGAAAATCTTCATCATTTAACGGGATCCTCGGATCAATATTCACTATGAATGGAGCAATTTCATCAAACTTTTCATAATCTTCTGACTTGTCTGTCTTGTCATCCACTCCCACGATGTTTCTCTTCCCAGAAAGAACTATGTGCCGCTTTGGCTCATCGTACGATGCATTCGCTTCCTTATCTTTTCTTTTTCTTGGCCTGGTAGACATGTCCTTCACATAGAAAACCTGTGCCACATCATTGGCTAGGACGAATGGTTCGTCTGCATACGCAAGATTGTTGAGATCCACTGTTGTCATTCCGTACTGCGGGTCTTCCGTTACCCCGCCTCGTGTCATATTGACCCATTTGCACCGAAACAAAGGGACCTTTAAACCACGTCGATAGTCAAGTTCCCATATGTCCTGTATATAACCATAATATGTTTCCTTTCCCGTCTTGGTTTCTGCATCAAAGAGGACACCACTGTTTTGGTTGGTGCTCTTCTTATCTTGGGCGATCATGTAAAATGTATTACCATTTATCTCGTACCCTTTGAAAGTCATTATATTCGAAGATGGTAACTGGGACAGCAAGTACAGGTCATCTTCAATAGAGGTGTCATGCATAGTACGTGTCTGCAACCAGCTGGCGAAACTCCTGGTTTGTTCACGTGTAATCCAGTCATCAGACCGCTCTTGGTGTTTGGAGCGTAGCAAATTCTTGTGTTCATCCATATACGGAGCCACCAAGGCGGAATTCTGTAGAACTGTGTAGTGTGCTTCAGTGAGAGAATGTCTGTCCATACATATTATTTGTTCCCCTCCTAGCGTGCCTTTTCCATCCAGTCTGCCCTTATGCCGCGATTCAGAAACACCAATCGGCTTAAGGTCAGGAATAAAGTCAATACAAAACTCAATGACCTCCTTATTTTGATGGCCCTTGGAGATGCTTCCTTCTGGCCTAGCACGGTTATGAACATATTTCTTTAAGACTCCCATGAACCTCTCAAAGGGGAACATATTGTGTAAAAATACAGGACCCAAAACGTTAATCTCTTCGCATAGGTGAACTAGGACGTGCGTCATGATGTTGAAGAAGGATGGTGGGAACACCAACTCGAAACTGACAAGACATTGCACCAAATCATTCTGTAACCTTGGTATGATTTCTGGATCGATTACCTTCTGAGAGATTGCATTGAGAAATGCACATAGCTTCACAATGGCTAATCGAACGTTTTCCGGTAGAAGCCCCCTCAATGCAACCGGAAGCAGTTGCGTCATAATCACGTGGCAGTCATGAGACTTTAGGTTCTGGAACTTTTTCTCTGCCATGTTTATTATTCCCTTTATATTCGATGAGAAGCCAGACGGTACCTTAATACTGAGCAGGCATTCAAAGAAGATTTCCTTCTCTTCTTTGGTAAGAGCGTAGCTTGCATGACCCAGATGTATGCCGTCTTCTCCATGCATACGTTGCTGGTCCTCCCGTGCCTCAGGTGTATCTTTTGTCTTCCCATACACGCCCAAGAAGCCAAGCAGGGTCACGCAAAGATTCTTTGTACGTGCATCACGTCGATTGCGGAGCGGACCTCTAGGTCTTTCCAATATGGCAGGTCCCAAAATATAGATTTCTTCTTCCACATGGGTGCATGTCCGTCAGCGTCCTTTGGAACAGGTTGTCCGCCAGGACCCTTTCCAAATATCACCTTCAAATCCTTGACCATATCATGTACATTAGCACCAGTACGGTGGCGAGGCTTCGTCCGGTGATCCGCCTCACCTTTGAAATGCTTGCCTTTCTTTCTTACGGGATGCCTGCTCGGAAGAAATCGACGATGTCCCAGGTACACATTCTTCTTACAACTATTCAAATATATACTGTCGGTATCATCCAAACAGTGCGTGCATCCGCGGTATCCCTTGTTTGTCTGTCCTGAAAGGTTACTGAGAGCAGGCCAATCATTGATGGTCACGAACAGCAACGCCTTTAGGTCAAATTCTTCCCCCATGTGCTCATCCCACGCACGTACACCTGTTCCATTCCACAGTTGTAAGAGTTCTTCAACTAATGGCCTTAGGTACACATCAATGTCGTTGCCGGGTTGCTTAGGGCCTTGGATGAGCACTGGCATCATAATGAACTTCCGCTTCATGCACAACCAAGGAGGAAGGTTATACAAACATAGAGTCACAGGCCAGGTGCTATGGTTGCTGCTCTGCTCCCCAAAAGGATTAATGCCATCTGCGCTTAGACCAAACCATATGCTCCTTGCGTCATCTGCAAACTCCTTCCCGTACTTTCTTTCGATTTTTCTCAACTGCGACCCGTCAGCGGGTACTCTCAACTTTCCGTCTTTCTTACGGTCTTCTCTGTGCCATCGCATCGCCTTGGCATGCTCTTTGTTTTGGAACAAACGTTTCAACCGTGGTATTATAGGAGAATACCACATCACCTTGGCAGGAATCTTCTTCCTGGGGCGCTCGCCTCGACATCACCATGCTCATCGCGGCTGATCTTATAGCGCAATGCACCACATACCGGGCAAGCGTTTAAATCCTCGTACTCACCGCGGTAAAGGATGCAATCATTAGGGCATGCATGTATCTTCTGCACCTCTAACCCTAGAGGGCAGACAGCCTTCTTTGCTTCGTACGTACTCTCGGGCAATTCGTTGTCCTTTAGAAGCATATCCTTTATCATTACCAGCAACTTCCCAAATCCCTTGTCAGATACACCATTCTCTGCCTTCCATTGCAGCAATTCCAGTGTGGTGCCCAGCTTTTTCTTGTCACCTACGTAATTCGGGTACAACAATTTTTTGTGATCCTCTAACATGCGCTGCAACTTCTTCTTCTCCAAATCACTTGCGCAGTTTCTCTTTGCATCGGCAATGGCCCGACCTAGATCATCAACGGGCTCATCTGATGCCTCTTCTTCAGCTTCTTCCCGCATTGCCGGCTCAGCTTCTTCCCGCATTACCGGCTCAGCTTCTTCCCTCATTGTTGTATCATCATATTCAGGGAACCCATGGCCAGGATAGTTGTCGTTGTCCTCTTCTTCTTCATTGTCTTCCATCATAACCCCTCTTTCTCCGTGCTTTGTCCAAACATTATAGTGGGGCATGAAACCGGACTCAAACAGGTGGACGTGAATGGTTCTTGACGTAGAGTAATTGCGATCATTCTTATAGCCAGCACATGGACAAGGCATAAAACCATCTGCCCGCTTGTTTGCCTCAGCCGCAAGCAGAAAAGTATGCACGCCCTCAACGAACTGGGGAGAGCATCGGTCATCGTACATCCATTGCCGGCTCATCTTCATTACACAACACCGAATAGACCAAATTAATACAAGTTCATACATAAAGTTCATACAACACTTAAATGCAACAAACAAATAACTCTCTAGCTAAAGCATTTAAATGCAACAAGAAATGCGATCAAGATCGCAACTAAGGTAACAATTGATCCAACAGCATAATGATACCAAGCCTCACTATCGATGGCATATTTTCTAATCTTTCTAATCTTCAAGCGCATTTTCTCCATCTTGATCTTGTGATCATCGACGACATCGGCAACATGCAACTCCAATTCCATCTTCTCCCCCTCAATTCTTTTCAATTTTTCTTTCAAGTACTCATTTTCTCTTTCAACTAAATTTAACCTCTCGACAATAGGGTCGGTTGGAATTTCCGGTTCACATACCTCCTAGATAAAAATATCTATGTCAACTTGATGGGCATAATTTGTCATAAACACGAAATGCAACAAATAGTTTTAAAAGAGAATATACCACATCCGAATCATAACAAGGACGAGGGCCGACGGGGACGGATATCAAAACCATGGCACTATGTATAACAAACAACGTATGGGTAAGATAATTATTATATGAGTAACTATATATCCAAATCACACAAACATCATTTTTTTATATAAAATTTCATGAACAAGAAGCTAACCACAAGGTGGTGCCGGTGACGGGATGGTGCGGGCGATCGACGGTGGTTACGACGGAGATTTAGAAGGCACTAAGTAAACCACACCTACATATGCAAAATAAGTGTTATTTTGACCTCAAATAACATATAAATCAAATACTACCACATATAATTCCTCCCAAATTACTAAAACCCACAATTAATCACTATATAAACCAATGCAAGAGCTAATCTAGCAATGAGAGATGAGAGGACAAAGTTGCTAACCTTGGTGATCATTTGAATGGATGAGGGCCTGCAAATCTTGACAAATTTGGGGCAAATTTTGTGATGAACTCGAGAGGAAGAAGGGAAGAACAAAAGAGAGGGAGAGGGGAAAGGGGGAAGAACAGAGTGCGGGTGGACGAAGGATTTATATAGGACGACCTTTAGTACCGGTTCGTGCCACGAACCGGTACTAAAGGTGCTGGAAGGGCCCCACTCTGACAACATCCTGCCACCACTCTCATTAGTACCGGTTCGTGGCACGAACCGGTGCTAAAGGTTTGCCACGAACCGGTACTAAAGAGCTCCTCCCGGCTAGCCGTTGGAACCGGCACTAATGGACACATTAGTGCTGGTTCTGTTACAAACCGGGACTAATGTGTCTCACATTTGACCCTTTTTCTACTAGTGTGGTGCTTGGCCGGGGCTGGAACTACTTCTGCCGCCGCCACCGGATCGTCCCCGGCGACCTCGTCGTTGTGCGCATCTCAGGACTTGGACTGAAGGTTCAGATCTACAACCATGACTCCTCAGTCATGTGCAGGTTATGTTGCAGCAGGCACAACTGCCATGGTGTCATCGAGCATGCTATGTAGTTAAGTTAAGCAAGGTGTTAATGTTGAACTTTTATGGTGTCTGGCGAGACTTGTGCTGGGAACTTGTTCATATTTTGGCCAGGAGCAACACCCTGACATGGAGCAGGGAAGGAGGATGCCCCTGCTGTTAATCTAGACTTATGTTATGTAGTTAAGTTTGCTGTCATTTCCTTGCTTGCTGTGTTAAGTTTGCTGTCATTTCCTTGCTTGCTGTGTTAAGTTTGCTGTCATTTCCTTACTTGCTTTGTTTGATCTTACTATTGTGCTGATCATGTGATGGTAAGGCCATCACATCTGAATGGGGTGAGCAGAACACAGACGTTGTTTGCAACCAAATAGCTGAAGTTTGCATTTGGTCACACCCTAAGCACAAAAACGCCAACCAAACAGCAAGAGGGTAAGTGCCCCTTCATGCGATACAGGCAACCAAACAGGTTGCATCTGCTGCATATTGTTAGGATTAATCTTGACTATGTATCTTCATTGTATTTTCATTTAGCATATAGTCTAGTGTTGGTTGATGTTTGTCCTGTGAAGCTTCAGCTCAGCGTGCGAAGGAGGCAAGATGCCAGGCTGCCGTGCGATGCGGCGAGCACGGCGAGATGCCAATGGTTCCATGTGATACGATGACGTCGTGAGAAGCGGCAAAACACCATGGAGGCCGAAACGTGACAGACTACATCATGTTGAGTCGGGTGAGCCAGCAAACCATACGGTTTGTTGAGAAGGTGTGCATGCATGGTGTGTCGGCAGGGTCCATGGCCATTGAGGAGGCTTCGCAAGTTCTGGACATGGCCGTGCAACTAGTAGTGGTTGTTAGCTGCATGTAAGTAGTTATCTAGATTTGTGCATGTACAGTTTAGTTAGTACTGGCCCGTGAAGTTAGTTGCCGAGCCATCTGCATCCTTCAGTGATTTGAGGAGGTGGGCGTAGTGGCCTGCGGGCATGGCGTGAATGTTAGTCCTTTGTATATATAGTGCTTTGAGTAAAGAGAAACAAAGGCCGAGATGGCTGAGCAGAGAAAACATGTAGCCATTGTGGTTCACCAAAGGAGTGTCTTTTGCAAAGCCGTTCCTCTTCCTTGGTACATGCGTGTGTTGGGTGTGTGTGAGTGTTCTTGTGAGAAGCCACCAAGGAGAAGAGTTGCTTGAGAGAGATGAAGAGTTGTGTGAGGCAGCTCGAGGTAGAAGAAAAGCGGCGCCGCGAGGAGGCGGCACCAACAATTGGCATCAGAGCCTCGTTTGATCCGTGGCAGCGACTACGGTGCCAGCGGCTATGGTGACCGGCGTGGCGGTAGGTGGAGGCAACGGCGGCGACGCGATGGACTCCATGTGAGGTGGAGGACGCCGGTGAAAGGTGTTGGCTGTCAGCCGCACGATGCCGCTGGTGGTCAGTTGCGATGCGATCCTATCACAAGGAGACGCGGTGCGATGCTAGTAAGAAGATGTATGGCAGTGTGATGCCGTCACTTGGGTCGGTGCGATGCCGACGGTGACGGTGCGATGCTATCGTCAACATGGAGAGTTGGTGTGAAGCTAACAAATGATGCGGTGCGATGCCGCAAGTTGAAGAAGGTGCGGTGATCGGCGTCGCGAGGATGTCATCCCCGACAAGATGTTCACCGGCGCTGCGACGGCATCGGTGGCGGCAAGTGCCCGGTTGCGGCGTTGCGATGATGTCCTCAAGTGGCGGTGGGTGATCCGCGCCGAAGATTGTGATGGCCAGAGAATCAAGATTAGGGGGGAAATGTTGGAATTAATCTTAATTATGTATCTTCATTGTATTTTCATTTAGCATGTAGTCTAGTGTAGGTTGATGTTTGTCCTGTGAAGCTTCAGCTCAGCGTGCGAAGGAGGCGAGATGCCAGGCTGCCGTGCGATGCGGCAAGCACGGCGAGATGCCAATGGTGCCATGTGATACGACGACGTCGTGAGAAGCGGCAGAACACCATGGAGGCCGAAGCGTGACAGACTGCATCATGTTGAGTCGGGTGAGCCGGCAAACCATACAGTTTGTTGAGAAGTTGTGCATGCATGGTGTGTTGGCAGGGTCCATGGCCGTTGAGGAGGCTGCGCAAGTACTGGACATGGACGTGCAACTAGTAGTGGTTGTTAGCTGCATGTAAGTACTCCCTCTGTACCGAAATACTTGTAGTCGGGGGAACTTGTACTAGTTTCTCCCAACTACAAGTATTTCGGTACAGAGGTAGTAGTTAGCTAGATTTGTGCATGCACAGTTTAGTTAGTACTGGCGGTAAAGTTAGTTGCCGAGCCATCTGCATCCTTCGGTGATTTGAGGAGGTGGGCGTAGTGGCCTGCGGGCATGGCGTGAATGTGAGTCCTTTGTATATATTGTGCTTTGAGTAAAGAGAAACGAAGGCCGAGAGGGCTGAGCAGAGAAAACATGTAGCCATTGTGGTTCACCAAAGGAGTGTCTTTGGCAAAGCCGTTCCTTTTCCTTGGTACATGCGTGTGTTGTGTGTGTGTGAGTGTTCTTGTGAGAAGCCACCGAGGAGGAGAGTTGCTTGAGAGAGATGGAGAGTTATGTGAGGCAGCTCGAGGTAGAAGAAGAGCGGCGCTGCGAGGAGGCAGCGCCAACAATTGGCATCAGAGCCTTGTTTGATCCTGGCAGCGACAACGGTGCCGGCGGCTATGGTGGCCGGCGTGGCGGTAGGTGGAGGCAACGGCGGCGATGCAATGGACTCCATGTGAGGTGGAGAACGCCGGCGCGAGATGTTGTCCGTCAGTGCCTCGATGCCCCTGGTGGTCGGTTGCAGTGTGATGCTGTCACAAGGACACGCGGTGCGATGCTGGTAAGAAGATGTATGGCGGTGCGATGCCGTCACTTGGGTTGGTGCGATGCCGACGGTGACGGTGAGATGCTATCGTCAACATGGAGAGTTGGTGTGAAGCTAACAAATGTTGCGGTGTGATGCCGCAAGATGAAGAAGGTGCGGTGATCGGCGTCGCGAGGACGTCATCCCCGACAAGATGTTCACCAGCGCTGCGACGACATCGGTGGCGGCGAGTGCCCGGTTGCGGCGTTGCGATGATGTCGTCAAGTGGCGGTGGGTGATCCACGTCGAAGATTGTGATGGCCAGAGAATCAAGATTGGGGGAGGCGGGGGGATGTTAGGATTAATCTTGATTATGTATCTTCATTATATTTTTGTTTCGCATGTGGTCTAGTGTAGGTTGATGTTTGTCATGTGAAGCTTCAGCTCAGCGAGCGAAGGAGACAAGATGCCAGGCTGCCGTGCGATGCGGCGAGCACGGCGAGATGCCAATGATGCCATGTGATACGGCGACGTCGTGAGAAGCGGCAAAACACCATGGAGGCCGAAGCATGACAGACTGCATCATGTTCAGTCGGGTGAGCCGGCAAGTCATACAGTTTGTTGAGAAGGTGTGCATGCATGGTGTGTTGGCAGGGTCCATGGGCGTTGAGGAGGCTGCGCAAGTACTGGACTTGGACGTGCAACTAGTAGTGGTTGTTAGCTGCATGTAAGTAGTTAGCTAGATTTGTGCATGCACAATTTAGTTAGTACTGGCCGGTGAAGTTAGTTGCCGAGCCATCTGCATCCTTCAGTGATTTGAGGAGGTGGGCGTAGTGGCCTGCGGGCATGGCGTGAATGTGAGTCCTTTGTATATATAGTGCTTTGAGTAAAGAGAAACGAAGGCCGAGAGGGCTGAGCAGAGAAAACATGTAGCCATTGTGGTTCACCAAAGGAGTGTCTTTGGCAAAGCCGTTCCTCTTGGTACATGTGTGTGTTGTGTGTGTGAGTGTTCTTGTGAGAAGCCACCGAGGAGAAGAGTTGCTTGAGAGAGATGGAGAGTTGTGTGAGGCAGCTCGAGGTAGAAGAAAAGCGGCGCTGTGAGGAGGCGGCGCCAATACATATGAGGCTGCATTTTAAGATCCAGGCTACCTCAAGATGGACATGCAATATAACTACTGTTGCAAAGTGCAACCAAACACGCCCTAAGTGCTCATGGAATGCATTGCCATTGCCAGCGACGGTGCCGTCGATGTCTCCGCATTCTCCAATTCACGTCACATCCATCACCTGCATGCTGCAGGTCGTGGAACAGGACACGGACAACAGAGCGTTGGCGGGGCGCTCGCTTGTCCGTGGGCGTTGTTGGATGCTGAGATTTGCTCTGTCGACGTTGCCTTGGTCGTCGTCCCCGCATAAGGGATGTCACGAGCGCTGTGAGTTGGTCACGTGGATGCGAGCTCCTAGGCGCCACACACAGAGCGACAAGATGAGGTGTCGACACAGACCACCAGAGCGGAGAGCTCCGTCATTCTCGACATGTTCGCCGCCACGCGCGATGCCCAGGTGTACGCCGCCTCATCGCCCTCGTCGAGCTCGACGCCCTGCGGTCTTCTCTCCGCAAGGACAGCCCCGCCATCCGGTTTGAGAAGTTGAGAGACTAGGATTTGCCGGTTTTTAAGTTAACCGACTATTTTTATACTTTCAAGAGAGTTTAGGGAGGAAAAGATAACTTTTCCATACAATTTTTATAGTATCATATACCCATAAAAACTGTAGTATATATTCCATAAAACAGTATATGCCTTAAATAAAGTAGTATATACACTCTTGCAAAAACAATGTATATTACTCACAGAAAATCAGTACAGACCACCTCCTTCAAATAATATTTTTTATACATACTTGAACGAAACAGCATGTACTATACCAACACAAATGAAGTATACAGCTTTTGTAATAACTGAGGTACATACCCTTCAAAACGAGACTAAAAACTGGACATACTACATAAATGGAGACGTACAGAACCATGGTATCTTCCAAATTGCTACGCATGGGATCCATTTTATCGGCACCAGTGCTAATTGTCCTTCCACAAACATACTATACTACTCTCTCCGTTTCTAAATATAAGTCTTTGTAGAGATTTCACCATGAACCACATATAGTAGCGGAGACGGGTGTGGGGGGGGGGGGGGGGGGGGGGGGGGGAGGGCCCTGGCGCCCCCTAATGTCACTGGTTTTAGGCCTAATACTAGTGTAACATTGGCCTTTTTGCTGTTAAAACAATGCATTTTAATGATCTGGCCCTCCCAAATAAGGTTTAGCAACGTTTGGCCCTCCCAATTTGATTTTTCTGACTCCGCCACTGACCACATACGGATGTATATAGATGTATTTTAAGTGTAGATTCATTCATTTTGCTCCATATGTAGTCCATCTAGTGAAATCCCTACAAAGACTTATATTTATGAACGGAGGGAGTGCATGACAAACACCACGAGACAGCCAAACCCTAGTATAGGAACGACCGAACAGCTGCAAACATGGTCTGTTCATGCATTGGAGGTGAAATAGGAAAGAATGTTGACATCACCTGATTTATTCTTACTAGGTAATTGCCCATGCGTTGCAACGGGAGGCATAACATTCTATATGAGATATCACACTTGTGTGGACTTTTTTGTCTTCTATTTTTCTCTTGAGCTGTTTAGTGATGTAACCATGATAAGACAATACTGGGTTGGAGGTGAAAATACCAAGGACAAATGATAATAAGAAATTTGGTATTTGTAAGGCTCACTGTCTTGAAAATATGCAAATATAGATACGACCATTCAAATTTAGTCAAATTTTGATCTCAATGTAGAATCAACAAGTGTATAGGGCCATGCATGTAGCGTTAATATGTTGTCTAGCATTTAGTTACGTCTAACATGAGTCTAATAAACAAAACAGAGGGAGTACATAAAACTAAGGAGATGATGTAAACCAAAAGATAGTTATTTTAAATATAGTTTATTCTTACCGGATATTGACAATCATCGATGCCCGCCCTTCCAACTGTCGCGTTTCCCGATGCTATGTCATTTCACTACTTTCATATACGAGAAGATTTGTATCAACGTGTTTCCATCAACTACCATATTCGTATGACCCTCTTGTACAGTTGCCTTGCCTCATCGGAAAATGCATGGGAGCAAAACAACATATATATGTACAAGTCATAATACATGTAAGAACATGTGTCTCTGCCTGTTGCTGTGCAAGGAGGATTCGTTGGTGCTCAAGACGGACCGAAACATGACCATTGGAGAGGTGCAGCCGCCAGGCCACGATGGAATATTGCACTGGATTGTATTGGGCTTATAGAGAGGAAATAAGAGAGATCTTCCTGATGATCCTGTAGATAGGAGAGTATTATGGACCATTATTGAACAAAAAAAGATTACCAAAGAAGAGATTCATGGTAGGGTCAAGAAAGGAATGTAAATTATGGTGATTGAATGATAGTGTGGAAAAAGGAATGAAAATGAAGGTGACTGATCCACTACTCGTCTGACGGTAGGACAACTTACCTTACGGGGACCAATAAAAACCGATGAAGTGTGTCCTTAAAAAACCGATGAAGTGGAGGGCTGGACGAAGGACTAAAGTGAAATGGTTTTTTACGGGAGAGGAAACCTTACTTCTTTTTTAGGTAGTAGAGATGTAGAATCAACAAGTGTACAGGGCCATGCATGTAGCGTTAATATATTGTCTAGCATTTAGTTACGTCTAACATGAGTCTAATAAACAAAACGGAGGGAGTACATAAAACTAAGGAGATGATGTAAACCAAAAGATAGTTATTTTAAATATAGTTTATTCTTACCAGATATTGACAATCATCGATGCCCGCCCTTCCAACTGCCGCGTTTCCCGATGCTATGTCATTTCACTACTTTCATATACGAGAAGATTTGTATCAACGTTTTTCCATCAAATACCATATTCGTATGACCCTCTTGTACAGTTGCCTTGCCTCATCGGAAAATGCATGGGAGCAAAAAAACATATATATGAACAAGTCATAATACATGTAAGAACATGTGTCTCTGTCTGTTGCTATGCAAGGAGGATTCGTTGGTGCCCAAGACGGACCGAAACATGACCATTGGAGAGGTGTGGCCGCCAGGCCACGATGGAATATTGCACTGGATTGTATTGGGCTTATAGAGAGGAAATAAGAGAGATCTTCCTGGTGATCCTGTAGATAGGAGAGTATTATGTACAGTTATTCAACAAAAAAAGATTACCAAAGAAGAGATTCATGGTAGGGTGAAGAAAGGAATGTAAATTATGGTGATTGAATGATAGTGTGGAAAAAGGAATGAAAATTAAGGTGACTGATCTACTACTCATCTGACGGTAGGACAACTTACCTTACAGGGACCAATAAAAACCGATGAAGTGGAGGGCTGGACGAAGAACTAAAGTGCAATGGTTTTTTACGGAAGAGGAAACCTTACTTCTTTTTTAGGTAGTAGAGATTCGCATGCATGCAACCTTGTAGAGCGGATAGAGAAAAGCAACCGTGAGTGGCTTGGAGGAGTGTTTTTTACTTACTCTAAAAAATAACATTAGTTATATAGTTTAGTCCTTTTATATTTTTGGTGCTATGTTCTCACAATGGTTAAGCACTCAGTCTCACTTGCCTTCTTGAATTTGGGTGCGCTACCACCCACATCCCATGTCGCGAACACGTTGTCGAGGACAAAGTCAAGTGCTGGGTCTCACAGATGGTGAGAACCAACATGGCCAATGCCTTCCATACCTCCTTTTCCTCAGGGATGAGGTTGTGCAGCATTGTAGCCCGTATAGTTAAACTGTGCAAGGATAGAGTTTGAGAATGCCGGTTGATGATGCATCTCATTGATTTCTAATAATGCAAATCAGTAGGAAACATCTTTGTAAATTTTTTTAGATCTTTTTTCATAGAGATAGTGATACATCTTTGTCAAGAAAAGAAAAATGTTCATGAAATTTTAAAAAAGTTCATGAATTCATAAAATGGTCTTGGATTTCAAAAAGTTCATTGATTCAAAACATATTTGGGAATTCCAAAACTGTTCGTCAATTAAAGAATGTTCATGAGTTCATAAAATGATCACCTTTTTTAGAAAACATGTTCGCAAATCACCAAAAAATATCTAAAATCATAAACATCTGGATTTAAAAAATTATTCTGAATTTAAAAAAAATGGTCATTAACTCGAAAATAATTTAGGACTTCCTAAATGTTTACATTAAATAAATAGCAATAAAATTGAAAAAAAATGTTCTCAGATGAGTTTTTTTCTAATTTCAAGAAATATTCATGAAGTAGAAAATTGTTTATACCTTTTTCATGATAATTTTTCAGGGAATTTAAAAATTTAAAATAGGAAAATAAAAACATGAAACAAATAAAAAATGAAAAGAAAGGGAAACCAGTTTAGGGAAGGTTCTAGAACATTCTTGAAAAGATCCATAAAAAAGCTGCAATGGCGGGCCCAAGTAGCGTGTAGTGCACTAGGGGGGTATGCGTTTGCTGCATATCCACCCGTGATAAATAGGCAAAAGGCAAAACAGTCAATGATTGAGCTAACGTAGGAATATTGCATCCTGAGGGATAGGATCCCGAGTGACCAGCGTTTGATGGGCCAAGCTCAGGGAGCCTTCATGTGAGCGCCATGGAGGAGATCCGGCGCTAAAAAATTCATATAGGACCTCCCCGATAAATAGGGAGCCTCTATAACAGAGACCTCCTATGTGACGCATTTTGCGTCAAACAGCAGCTTGACGCACAGGGTTGACGCTTGACTGGGCCGGCCCACCAACCCGATCGTCGTTTCGTTTCCTTTCGCGCGCGACAAAAAGAGCTGCAAAACCAGGAGTGAGTACCAGGAATCGATACCATAACCTGAGACTCCAACAACAAGACATTAGCCACTACACTACATGCCACCATCAGATGATATAAAGTGCAGGAATATATAAGAACAGACAGCAGGCTTGAGATTTGGAAAACTTTTTGAAAATATTTCTTGAAAATCGCGAGCAGTTTCAAAATACCGCTTTTTTTGTATTCCATCTTTTTGGGAAAAGTGAAGATGTTTTTTAATTCTGATTTAAAAATGAAACACGAACAAAATTTGCAAACACCAAACAGATTACAAAACCCGAACCATTTTCAAAAATGTTTCTGAAAAACAAACAAATTACCAAAAAGAAAAACATTTTTTTGATATCAGGAACGTTTTTTAGTTTCTTTTTAAAATGGAAAACAGGAACATTTTTTTAATTCAGCACCGAAAAAAATAAAACAGGAACTTTTTTTTAAATGCGAACAAAATTTGTATTGTACGCTTTTTGGAAACGTGAACAAAATTTTAAACATGGGAATATTTTTTGAAATTGCGAACAAAATGTTGAAATTGCAAACATTTTTTGAAAAATGAACATTTTTCTGAAATGGTGAACAAACTTTGAAAATGAGAATAGTTTTTTAAATTCCTAAACATTTTTGTAAACATGAACAAATTTGTAGAACTATGAAAATTTTGAAAACAAGAACATTTTTTGAAATTGTGAACAAATTTTATAAATGGGATTTTCTGAAATTGTGAATGGATTCTGAAAATGATAATTGTTTTTGAAATTCATGTAGATGTTTTTAAGCATGTACATTTTTTGAAAATGTGAACAATTTTTAAAGGAAGAACATTTTTTTTTAATTTCAACAAAAGCATTTTCAAAATCCTGAACATTTTTCGAAAATGAAGAACATTTTTCTGGAAAGTTATGATTATTTTGAACAAAAGCATTTGCAACAGTTTATGAAAACAAGAACATTTTGTGAAAATCGCGAACATTTTTTTGGATTTATGAACTTTTTTTGAAAAGCGACCATTTTTTAAATGTCAAACATTTTTTATAGGCAAGAACATTATTCTAAATTAAAAAACAATTTCTGAACATGAACTTAGTTTTTCAAAGATAAAATAACCTTGAAAAGGAAAAAAAGAAACAGAAAGCAAAAAAAAAAAAGAAAAAGAAACAGATAGTATCCTTTTTGTCTTCTTCTTTTTTCTGCTTATTTCCTTTTTTTCTCTTTTGAAAAACAAAATGAAAAAACATTGAATTTCTCAATCATTTTTTGGAAACGTGAACGTTTTTTAAAACAGAGAACAAATATGAAAACACGAACAATTTTTCAAAGCACGAACATTTTTTGATTTTTTATAGCAAATTTTATAACAAAGAATAATTTTGAAAAATTCTGAACTAATTTGGGACCACGAACAAATTTTTAAAGCACGAAATGATTTTGAATATTAAGAATAAAATTTTGATGTCGAGTGATCTATAGCGGAGAGCGCCATCCTTTTTTAGTGGCGACAAGTGTGCTGGCATGACCATGGACAAGATGGCGTGTTGAACTGCTGCCCCTTTTTGTGTGCTGGCATCTGTGCCGGCCGCTGGCAAGTGCGCCAGCATGAACTCTATGCTGGTTTTTTTGGAGGCTGACATGTATGCCGGCTGTTGACATGGTGCAGGCATAAACTCTAGGCGATGGCATGCCCGCTGGCATGATCTTTGACCACAGGCCTTTTTAAAATCCGATGCATACATAAAATGGGTAAGCGTGTTCGATGTATGCCCGACCCAGATGCAAACGGGGGCAGACGACCCAAACAAACAAAAATACGGACAATCGTGCGTTCGTTTGAATTGACGCTTTGCATTGGAGTTTCTCTAAGTACCGCATAGCTATCACTTCCAACCAACTATGGCAGACACTGAACTATATTTTTATCCGAGAATGTTGAGCACAATTGCATAAGAAGCATTAATGTAGCTACTGAAAGTGCATTATATCAACTAGAGGGGGGGGGTGAATAGGCGATTTTTACAAATTTGTCACTGAGGAATTTCTAGGTGAAGAAATTCCTAAGTAAAGACACACCAGCAGCGGAATAAGTACTCAGGTATAAGCATAACAGAGCAACATCATAGTCATCATGATGAAATAAAAACAAGCACAGAGTACAGATAGCGTGAAAGCAGGATAAGAAGGCTGAAGACAATGTGACTGAAGAAATTGGATTGAGGAAATAGAGAAAGTCTTCAAACAGTAATGATCAGCTTCATCAACACATGAATAAGGAAATGGAAGGGTTGAGGAAATAGAATCAGTTGGCTTGGTGAAGATAATGATTTGGTAGACCAGTTCCAACTGCTGTGATAGTTGTACGTCTGGTTGGAGCGGATGAGTATTTAAACTCGAGGACACACAGTCCCGGACACACAGTCCTCATTGTATACTCCTTGAGCTAAAGTCACGCAGACCTCGCCCAGTCACTCATGGTAAGTCTTCAGGTGACTTCCAAACCTTCACAGACTTGGTCACTCGGCGATCCACAATTCCTCTTGGATGCTTAGACCATGACGCCTAACCGTCTGGAGGATGCATAGTCCTCAAAGGTAACAAGCATCAGTTTCACACAGGAACAATCTCTTCAGTGATGCTCAATCACTTTGGGTTTGTAGGTGTTTGGGTTTGGGTTTTGGGTTTTTCCTCACTTGATGATTTGTGCTCAAAGTCCTCGAAGGATGGGATGCTCTCAATGACAAGTGTCAGTTCCTCTCGGAGCATCCAACTAGCTAGTGGTTGAAGGGGGCGGCTATTTATAGCCTAAGGAGCAGCCCGACATGATAAGACATAAATGCCCTTCAATGATATGACCGTTAGGAGGAAGATATTTTTGGACAACTGGCGTGTAGCACATCAACGATCGAATATTTGAGGTTCGAATTCCTCAGGGCTATCATGTTCCTCACCGTGTAGACAATCTGCACTGGCGAATTCCTAACTCCTTAGTCAGAACAAATTCCTTAGAGACCAGAAGATCCCCGTCTCTGTCACTGAAGAAATTGACAGAACTGATATGAGATTTCCAATTGCTTCACTTGAAAGGATTGGGTAGGTGTAGGATTTTGAGATGAGCAGCACTTGGAAATCAGTTTCCTTAGGATTACCTTGACCCCCTTTAACAGTACGGTGTTTCCTATGACTCAAGAAGGAGAAAATGAAACTACGAAAACAGAAGTCTTCACGCTTCATAATCCTCGCTTGAATATCCAAGTCTTCAAGGTCACGCCAATTTCTTCACTTTCAAAGTCTTCAGGAGACCAAAGTCTTCAGCTGAAGACATTCATTTTTAGGGGTCGACTTTCATCGTCAATATCAAACTCCTCATCGACTTATAGAGCCTATGTACACTCATAAACATATTAGTTCCTTAACCTATAAGTATTCAATACACCAAAATCATTAAGGGGCACTAGATGCACTTACAATCTCCCCCTTTTTGGTGATTGATGACAAATAGGTTATGTTTTCAACGAGAATAAACATATCAATTGAAAGTGCTCAATATTGAGGAATTTGATTGCAAGATATAGAAGAACTCCCCCTGAAGATGTGCATATGTGAGGAATTTGCTTTCAAAAAGCAATGCACATTGTAGAGTAATCATGGAGATCTCCCCCTATATCTTGTAATTCATACACGCATTTGATATATCATATGAAGAATTTGACATGCTTGATGAAATATGGTGACTGATGTAATACATCATGCGTGCATTAACATATCTGAGGAAATAGCATGCAAAAAATAGAGCAAAAGTATCAGACCACCATAGGACTTAAGTTTACAACTCGATCCAACAAATACTTCATAAGAACGAGAGTTGTAACTTAGCAAAAAAATGCCCATATATAGATACCCACTTGAATACTAACTCAAATTTCTCCCCCTTTGTCATCAATGACCAAAAGGGACGAAAAGTGAGGACTAACGCCCCTGAAGAATTTCTTCGTGATGTTGATGTAGGAGCGCCAGCGTTGTTGGGGTCGTTCGTTGTACTAGGGCATGCTGCAGTGTCATCCAAATCTTCAGCTTCATCCATCTCGCGCGATGAAGAATATGAACTGACAACCAGCGGAGGAACTTTGACCTTCTTGAATTTCTTCGAAGGTGGCTGAGACCAGTCAGAGTCCTGTTGGAAGTCCATCTTCTTGAGTTCATCATCGGTGTAGACATGTGAGAGAATAGCCTAGGTGCGGTCAAAGACTTGATGCAGATAATAGTGATTCTTCTTCACAGTATTTTGAGTGACTATCATGTTGTGAAGAATAGAACCAAACTGACGCTTGACCCATTTGTGATTTCTGTCAACCTTCTGATGAAGACTTAGAAGCAGCTCACGATCAGTCATCACACGCGGAGCAGTAGCCTGAGGAGCATGCTTTGAAGCATTTGCAGAAGTATCATGTGTGGCAGAGTCATCATTAGTGGAGTAGGATGCTGCCTTTCGAAACTATCCATCCAAAGGACGAATGCCTTCATCAATCACTGCAGCTTTGCCCTTCTCATCAGCTGAGGAAATAATCCTTTTGAGGACTTCGATCTGGGGCAAATAGCTGAGATGATTTTGAAAATCAGCCTTTTATGGAATTGAATTCCTTGATCTGATGAATTTCATGATCCAAGGAGCGTAAGGCTTCAATTCAAATGGTGATAAAGCAGCATTGGCCAAAGTCCTCATGAAGAAATCATGATAGTTGATTGGAATACCATGCATGATATTGAACAACAGATTCTTCATGATGCCAACAACCTCTTCTTCTTCAGAATTGTGCCCCTTGATTGGACTGAGGGTTTTGGCCAGTATGCGATAAACAGTCCTTGGCACATACAAAAACTCCTTGATGGGGAAATTTGTTCTTGGCGCTTGGCCAGCCTTCAAAGGCTTCATTAGCACTTGCATCACATGGTTTGGTAGCTCAGGTTCTTCATACAGCTTTAGAGCTCCTTCAGGGGGCGGACTGACTGGGACGACATGAAGCAATTCAGAGGCCAGAGCTTTGTGATGTGTATTGTCAGTCATCCAGTCCATCACCCATGAATTCATATCATCAACGTTGCCTATCATATGCAGAGTGGCATAGAACGGAAGAATTATCTCGTCATTCTAATCGCAGATATCAGAGCAAAAGTTGAGCAGCCCTGCATCGTGAAGAACACTAAGGACCAGAGTGAAGCATGGTAGTGATTCCATGTCCACATGAGGAATTTGCATGTGGTCAAACAACTTGTCCTTCTCAAATAGCAATGTGGAATAGTAATTCATCTACAAAGCCGTCCAGAAATGCTTGCGGCGAAGATGTGCAACATCATAAGGGTTGAAATCTAAGAAGAAATGATGATCAGTGAGGAATTCACCAGCTTTAAACTTCTGCTTCTTGGAGTGAGGATTCTATGGCTTGGGCTAAAGATTTATAGTTGAAGTGTTCACAGCCATTTCAAGCGCAGCCTCTGGAGCAGATTGACGAATCTCTCGAGTAGTTTCTTATGTTGTTTTCTTCTCAATTTCATCAACACTATTGGCTGGAATTTCTACGGGGATTGAGTGGAGTGAATCTTGATGTTCTTCAGAGCCCGTATGAATTTCTTCTGTCTGATCCGGGGACTGGGGAATCTGTTGCAGAGGAGATGACATTTCCAGAAGTCATCATTCATGATAGGAGTGGAACACCCAATATCCACGTCTTCATCATCTTCATCAACTTCCTCAACGCCTGCCTCTTCAGCTGTAAGCTGAGGCATGGGCGATGATACGAGTGGAATTGAAATTGCATGTTAAGCTTCAATTTCTTCATCCATATGCTCTGTCGAAGCAGCAGAAGGATCATCTGTTGGAAATATGCCCTACAAACAATAATAAAAAGGTTATTATTATATTTCCTTGTTCATGATAATTGTATGTTGTTCATGCTATAATTGTATTAACTAGAAACCGTAATACATGTGTGAATACATAGACCATAATATGTCCCTGGTAAGCCTCTAGTTTACTAGCTCATTGATCAATAGATGGTTGTGGTTTCCTGACCATGGACATTGGATGTCGTTGATAACAGGATCACATCATTAGGAGAATGATGTGATGGACAAGACCCAATCCTAAGCATAGCACAAGATCGTGTAATTCATTTGCCAAGAGCTTTTCTAATGTCAAGTATCATTTCCTTAGACCATGAGATTGTGCAACTCCCGGATACCGTAGGAATGCTTTGGGTGTACCAAATGTCACAACGTAACTGGGTGGCTATAAAGGTGCACTACAGGTATCTCCGAACGTGTCTGTTGGGTTGGCATGAATCGAGACTGGGATTTGTCACTCCGTATGACAGAGAGGTATCTCTGGGCCCACTCGGTAATGCATCATCATAATGAGCTCAGTGTGATTAAGGAGTTTGTCACGGGATCATGCATTACAGAACGAGTAAAGAGACTTGCCGGTAATGAGATTGAACGAGGTATTGGGATACCGATGATCAAATCTCGGGCAAGTAACATACCGGTGGACAAAGGGAATTGTATATGGGATCGATTGAATCTCGGACATTGTGGTTCATCCGATGAGATCATCGTGGAACATGTGGGAGCCAACATGGGTATCTAGATCCCGCTGTTGGTTATTGGCCGGAGAGATGTCTCGGTCATGTCTGCATGGTTCCCGAACCCGTAGGGTCTACACACTTAAGGATTGGTAACACTAGAGTTGTTATTGGAAATTGTATGTGGTTGCCGAAGGTTGTTCAGAGTCCCGGATGAGATCCCGGACGTCACGAGAAGTTCCGGAATGGTCCGGAGGTAAAGATTTATATGTGGGAAGTCCAGTTTCAGTCACCTGAATGGTTTCGGGGGTTATCAGTATTGTACCAGGACCACCGAAAGGTGTCCGGTGGTCCACCGGGTGGGGCCACCTGCCACGGGGGACTTAATGGGCTGAACAAGGGTGGGAACCAGCCCCCTAGTGGGCTGGTGCGCCCCCAAAGGGCCCAAGGCGCCTATATTGGAAACCCTAGGGGGTGGGGGCGCCTCCCACCAAACTTGGGGGGCAAGTTCCCCCCCTTGGCCGTCGCCCCCCTTGTAGATGGGATCTAGGGGGGCCAGCCCCCTCTCCCCTTCCCCTATATATAGTGGGGGTGGGAGGGCTTCCACACCCCTTCCCCTGGAGTAGCCCCTCCCTCCCAACACCTTCTCCTCCTCCATAGAGCTTGGCGAAGCCCTGCAGAAAAATCGCTAGCTCCACCACCACACCGTCGTGCTGCCGGAGCTCTCCCTCAACTTATCCTCTCCCCTTGCTAGATTAAGAAGGAGGAGATGTCCCCGGGTTGTACATGTGTTGAATGCGGAAGCGTCGTCCGTTCGGCACTAGATCGGAACTTCCGCGATTTGAATCGCCGCGAGTACAACTCCATCAACCGCATTCTAGTAACGCTTCCGCTTAGCGATCTTCAAGGGTATGAAGATGCACTCCGCTCTCTCTCTCTCTCTTGTTTCTAGCATCTCCTAGATTGATCTTGGTGACTCGTAGGAAAATTTTGAATTATTACTACGTTCCCCAACGGTGGCATCATTAGCTAGGTCTATGCGTAGATTCTATGCACGAGTAGAACACAAAGTAGTTGTGGGCGATGATTTGTTCAATTTGCTTACCGTTACTAGTCTTATCTTGATTCGGCGGCATTGTGGGATGAAGCGCCCAGACCGACCTTACACATACGCTTACGTGAGACAGGTTCCACCGACTGACATGCACTTGATGCATAAGGTGGCTAGCGGGTGTCTGTCTCTCCCACTTTAGTCGGATCGGATTCGATGAAAAGGGTCCTTATGATGGGTAAATAGAAATTGGCATATCACCGTTGTGGTTTTGCGTAGGTAAGAAACGTTCTTACTAGAAACCCATAGCAGCCACGTAAAACATGTAACAACAATTAGAGGACGTCTAACTTGTTTTTGCAGGGTATGCTATGTGATGTGATATGGCAAAAAAGGATGTGATGAATGATATATGTGATGTATGAGATCGATCATGTTCTTGTAATAGGAATCATGACTTGCATGTCAATGAGTATGACAACTGGCAGGAGCCATAGGAGTTGTCTTAATTTATTGTATGACCTGTGAGTCAATGTAAACGCCATGTAATTACTTTACTTTATTGCTAACCGTTAGCCAAAGTAGTAGAAGTAATAGTTGGTGAGACAACTTTATGAAGACACGATGATGGAGATCATGGTGTCATGCCGATGATGAAGGTGATCATGCCGCGCCTCGAAGATGGAGATCAAAGGCGCAAGATGATATTGGCCATATCATGTCACTTTATGATTTGCATGTGATGTTTGTCATGTTTACATCTTATTTGCTTAGAATGACGGTAGCATAAATAACATGTTCCCTCACTAAAATTTCAAGAAAGTGTTCCCCCTAACAATGCACCGTTACTAAGGTTCGTTGTTTTGAAAAACCACGTGATAATCAGGTGTGGTAGATTCTAACATTCGCATACAACGGGTGTAAGCTAGATTTACACATGCAAAACACTTAGGTTGACTTGACGATCCTGCATGTACAGACAAGGCCTCGGAACACAAGAGACCGAAAGGTCGGACATGAGTCGTATAGCAGATATGATCAACATGGAGATGTTCACTGATGATGACTAGTCCGTCTCACGTGATGATCGGATACGACCTACTTGATTCGGATCGTGTATCACTTAGATGACTATAGGGATGTCTATCTGAGTGGGAGTTCATTAAATAATTTGATTAGATGAACTTAATTATCAGGAACTTAGTCTAAAATATCTTTACAATATGTCTTGTAGATCAAATGGCCCACGCTAATGTTGCCCTCAACTTCAATGCATTCCTAGAGAAAACCAAGTTGAAAGACGATGGTAGCAACTATACGGATTGGGTCCGAAACTTGAGGATCATCCTCATAGTTTGCAAGAAAGCATATGTCCTTGAAGCACCGCTAGGTGACGCACCCATTTTCCCAGCAACTCAAGACTTTATGAACGCCTGGCAGTCACGTAGTGATGATTACTCCTTGGTTCAGTGCGGCATGCTTTACAGCTCAGAACCGGGCCTCCAAAAGCGTTTTGAGCAGCACGGATGATACGTCCATTTTGCATCATGCTTTTATGACAATATTTATTGCATTATGTGCTGTTATTTCACGTTATGTCACAATACTTATGGCTATTCTCTCTTATTTTACAAGGTTTATATGAAGAGGGAGAATGCCGGCAGCTGGAATTCTGGGCTGGAAAAGGAGCAAATATTGGAGGCCTATTCTATGCAACTCCAAAAGTTCTGAAACTCCACGGAATACCTTAAAATAAATAAAGAAAAATCGTCGCCAAAGATGAAGGCCAGGGGGCCCACACCCTGCTCACGAGGGTGGGGGGCGCCCCCCCCCTGGGCACGCCCCCTACCTCGTGGGCCCCTTGGTGGCTCTCCGACGCCCATCTTCTCCTATATGAAGTCATTCGACGAGAAAAAAATAGAAGGCAACCTTTCGGGATGAGACTCCGCCGCCACGAGGCGGAACCTTGGCGGAACCAATCTAGGTCTCCGACAGAGCTGTTCTGCCGGGGACACTTCCCTCTGAGAGGGGGAAATCATCACCATCATCATCAGCAACGCTCATCTCATCGGGAGAGGGCAATCTCCATCAACATCTTCACCAGCACCAACTCATCTCCAAACCCTAGTTCATCACTTGTATCCAATTCTTGTCTCCAAGTCCGGGATTGGTGCTAGTAGGTTGCTAGTAGTGTTGATTACTCCTTGTAGTTGATGCTAGTTGGTTTATTTGGTGGAAGATCATATCTTCAGATCCTTTATGCATATTATTACCCCTCTGATTATGAACATGAATATGCTTTGTGAGTAATTACGTTTGTTCCTGAGGACAAGGGAAAAGTCTTGCTATTAGTAGTCATGTGAATTTGGTATTCGTTCGATATTTTGATAAGATGTATGTTGTCTAACCTCTAGTGGTGTTATGTGAACGTCGACTACATAACACTTCACCATTATTTGGGCCAAGAGGAAGGCATTGGGAAGTAATAAGTAGATGATGGGTTGCTAGAGTGACAGAAGCTTAAACCCTAGTTTATGCGTTGCTTCGTAAGGGGCTGATTTGGATCCATATGTTTCATGCTATGGTTAGGTTTACCTTAATACTTTTGTTGTAGTTGCAGATGCTTGCAATAGAGGTTAATCATAAGTGGGATGCTTGCTCAAGTAAGAACAGCACCCAAGCACCGGTCCACCCACATATCAAATTATGAAAGTACCGAACGCGAATCATATGAGCGTGATGAAAACTAGCTTGACGATATTCCAATGTTTCCTCGGGAGCGCTTTTCCTATTATAAGAGTTTGTCCAGGCTTGTCCTTTGCTACAAAAAGGATTGGGCCACCTTGCTACACTTTATTTACTTTTGTTTCTTGTTGCTCGTTACAATTTATCTTATCACAAAACTATCTGTTACCACTTATTTCGGTACTTGCAGAGAATACCTTGCTGAAAACTGCTTATCATTTCCTTCTGCTCCTCGTTGGGTTCGACACTCTTACTTATCGAAAGGACTACGATAGATCCCCTATACTTGTGGATCATCAAGACTCTTTTCTGGCGCCGTTGCCGGGGAGTGAAGCGCCTTTGGTAGGTGGAATTTGGTAAGGAAAAATTTATTTAGTGTGCTGAAATTTTCTGTCACTTGTTACTATGAAAAGTAATTGTCTGAGGGGCTTGTTCGGGGTATCTTTACCCCGTCCAGTAGAGCAAAGAGTTGCTCCTCAACCTACTCAACCTACTGAACCTATTGAAAATGAAACTCCTTTTGAGATTCCTTTGGGTTTGATGGAAAAATTGCTAGCTAACACTTTTACAGGAGACGGAACAAAGCATCCTGATGAACATCTACGCTACGTGGATGATGTTTGTGGACTATTTAAGCTTGCAGGTATACCCGATGATGTTGTTAAGAAGAAGGCCTTCCCTTTATCTTTAAAGGGAGACTCATTGACATGGTATAGGCTATGTGATGATATGAGATCATGGAACTATAAAAGATGGAAATTGGAATTTCATCAAAAGTATTACCCTATGCATCTTGTTCATCGTGATGGAAATTATATATATAATTTTTGGCCTCGCGAAGGAGAAAGCATCGCTCCATCTTGGGGGAGGCTTAAATCAATGTTATATTCATGCCCCAACCATGAGCTCGCAAGAGAAGTGGCTTTCTGATAACAATCGCACCATGCTCGATACTTCTTGTGCTGGCTCTTTTATGATGAAGACTATTGAATTTAGATGGAATTTATTGGATAGAATTAAATGCAACTCTGAAGATTGGGACCTCGACGAAGGTAAGGAGTCAGGTATGACACCTAAGTTTGATTGTGTTAAATCTTTCATGGATACCAATATTTTCCGTAAGTTTAGCACTAAATATGGTCTCGACTCTGAGATAGTAGCTTCTTTCTGTGAATCTTTTGCTACTTATGTTGATCTCCCCAAGGAGAAGTGATTTAAATATCATCCTCCCATAGAAGTAAAAGTAGCTGCACCTATTAAAGTTGAAGAAAAGATTGTCACTTATAATGATCCTATTGTTCCCACTTCTTATGTTGAGAAACCACCTTTCCCTGTTAGAATGAAGGATCATGCTAAAGCTTCAACTGTTGTTCGTAAAAGCAATACTAGAACTTATACACCTCCTGAGCAAGTCAAAGTAGAACCAAATATTGCTATTGTTAAAGATATCTTGTCTGATAATATTGATGGGCATGTTATTCAACTCTGTGGTGAAACTGCCAGAATTGCTAAACCTTGTGCTAGAGATAAACATAGACCTGAGGTAGGCGTGCCTGTTATTTTTGTTAAAATAGGAGATCATTGTTATCATGGCTTGTGTGATATGGGTGCTAGCGCTAGTGTTATACCCATTGACTTATACAAAGAAATTATGCATGATATTGCACCTGCTGAGTTAGAAGATATTGATGTTACAATTAAACTTGCCAATAGAGATACTATATCTGCAGTGGGAATTGTTAGAGATGTCGAAGTCTTGTGTGGAAAAACCAAATATCACGCTGATTTTATTGTTCTTGGTTCTCCACAAGATAGCTTTTGTCCCATTATATTTGGTAGACCCTTCTTGAATACTGTTAATGCTAAGATAGACTGCAAAAAGAATGTTGTTACTGTTGGCTTGGATGATATGGTTCATGAGTTTAATTTCTCTAAATTTAGTAAACAACATCATGAGGAAGAATTGCCTAGTAAGGATGAAATTATTGGTCTTGCTTCTATTGCCGTACCTCCTAGTGATCCTTTAGAACACTATTTGCTAGACCATGAAAATGATATGTTCATGAATGAAAGAAGGGAAATAGATGAAGTATTCTTTAAATAGGAACCTATCCTACAACATAATTTTCCTGTTGAAATCCTAGGGGATCCTCCTCCACCCAAGGGTGATCCTGTGTTTGAGCTTAAACCGTTGCCTGGTAATCTTAAATATGCTTATCTTGATGAAAAGAAAATATATCCTGTTATTATTAGTGCTAACCTTTCAGAGCATGAAGAAGAAAGATTATTGAAAACTCTGAAGAAGCACCATGCCGCTATTGGATATACTCTTGATGATCTTAAGAGCATTAGTCCCACGCTATGTCAACATAAAATAAATTTGGAAGCGGATGCCAAACCAATTCGTGATCCTCAATGATGTCTGAATCCTAAAATGAAAGAAGTGGTAAGAAAGGAAATACTCAAGCTTCTGGAGGCAGGTATAATTTATCCCGTTGCTGATAGTCAGTGGGTAAGTCATGTCCATTGTGTCCCTAAGAAGGGAGGTATTACTATTGTCCCTAATGATAAAGATGAATTGATTCTGCAAAGAATTATCATAGGTTATAGGATGGTAATTGATTTCCGTAAGTTAAATAAGGATACTAAGAAAGATCATTACCCCTTACCTTTTATTGATCAAATGCTAGAAAGATTATGCAAACATACACATTATTGCTTTCTAGATGGTTATTCTGGTTTCTCTCAAATACCTGTGTCAGCTAAAGATCAATCAAAGACTACTTTTACATGCCCTTTTTGTACTTTTGCTTATAGACGTATGCCTTTTGGTTTATGTAATGCACCTGCTACCTTTCAAAGATGCATGATGGCTATATTCTCTGACTTTTGTGAAAAAATTTGTGAGGTTTTGATGGACGACTCTTTCGTCTATGGTTCCTCTTTTGATGATTGCTTGAGAAATCTTCATCGAGTTTTGCAGAGATGTGAAGAAACTAATCTTGTCTTGAATTGGGAAAAGTGCCACTTTATGGTCAATGAAGGTATTGTCTTGGGGCACAAAGTTTCTGAAAGAGGTATTGAAGTTGATAAGGCCAAGGTTGATGCTATTGAAAAGATGCCATGTCCCAAGGACATCAAAGGTATAAGAAGTTTCCTTGGTCACGCCGGATTTTATAGGAGGTTCATTAAGGACTTCTCAAAAATCTCTCAGCCTCTGACTAATTTATTACAAAAAGATGTACCATTTGTCTTTGATGATGATTATGTAGAAGCATTTGAAATACTTAAGAAAGCATTAGTCTCTGCACCTGTTGTTCAGCCACCTGATTGGAATTTACCTTTTGAAATTATGTGTGATGCTAGTGATTATGCTGTAGGTGCTGTTCTAGGGCAAAGAGTTGATACGAAATTAAATGTTATCCATTATGCTAGTAAGACTCTAGACAATGCTCAAAGAAATTATGCTACTACCAAAAAGGAACTTTTAGCAGTTGTTTTTGCTTGTGATAAATTCAGACCCTATATTGTTGATTCTAAAGTAACTATTCACACAGATCATGTTGCTATTAAATATCTTATGGAAAAGAAAGATGCAAAACCTAGACTTATTAGATGGGTTCTCCTGCTGCAAGAATTGGATTTACATATTGTTGATAGAAAAGGAGCTGAGAACCCCGTTGCAGACAACTTATCTAGGTTAGAGAATGTTCTTGATGACCCACTACCTATTGACGATAGCTTTCCCGATGAACAATTAAATGTCATAAGCACTTCTCATAGCACTCCTTGGTATGCTGATTATGCTAATTATATTGTTGCTAAATTTATACCACCTAGCTTCACATACCAACAAAAGAAAAAGTTTTTCTATGACTTGCGACATTACTTTTGGGATGACCCACATCTTTATAAAGAAGGAGTAGATGGTGTTATTAGGCGTTGTGTACCTGAGGATGAACAGGAACAGATCCTACGCAAGTGTCACTCCGAAGCTTATGGAGGACACCACGCTGGAGATAGAACTGCACATAAGGTATTGCAATCCGGTTTTTATTGGCCTACTCTCTTCAAGGATGCCTGTAAGTTTGTATTGTCTTGCGATGAATGTCAAAGAATTGGTAATATTAGTAGAAGTCAAGAAATTCCTATGAATTATTCCCTTGTTATTGATACATTTGATGTTTGGGGCTTTGATTATATGGGACCTTTTCCTGCCTCTAATGGATACACACATATTTTAGTTGCTGTTGATTACGTTACTAAGTGGGTAGAAGCTATTCCAACTAGTAGTGCTGATCATAACACTTCTATTGAAATGCTTAAGGAAGTTATTTTTCCGAGGTTTGGAGTCCCTAGATATTTAATGACTTATGGTGGTTCACACTTTATTCATGGTGCTTTCCGTAAAATGCTTTCTAAATATGACGTTAATCATAGGATTGCATCTCCATACCACCCGCAGTCTAGTGGTCAGGTAGAATTGAGCAATAGAGAGCTCAAATTAATCTTGCAAAAGACTGTCAATAGGTCTAGAAAGAATTGGTCCAAGAAACTTGATGATGCATTATGGGCCTATAGAACTGCATATAAAAATCCTATGGGTATGTCTCCGTACAAAATGGTCTATGGAAAAGCTTGTCACTTACCTCTCGAACTAGAACATAAGGCATATTGGGCTATTAAAGAGCTCAACTATGATTTCAAACTTGCCGGTGAGAAGAGGTTATTTAATATTAGCTCACTTGATGAATGGAGAACCCAAGCTTATGAAAATGCCAAGTTGTTTAAAGAAAAGGTTAAAAGATGGCATGACAAAAGGATACAAAAGCGTGAGTTTAATGTAGGTGATTGTGTATTGCTATACAACTCACGTTTTAGATTTTTTGCAGGAAAACTTCTCTCTAAATGGGAAGGTCCCTACGTTATCTTGGAGGTCTATCGTTCCGGTGCCATAAAAATCAACAACTTTGCAGGCACAAATCCAAAGGTGGTAAACGGTCAAAGGATCAAACACTATATCTCAGGTAATCCTATAAATGTTGAAACCAATATTATTGAAACCGTAACCCCGGAGGAATACATAAAGGACACTTTCCAGAACGTTCCAGACTCCGAAAAGGAATAGGTATGTGGTACGGTAAGTAAACCGACTCCAAAACAGTTTTTAAGGCAATATTTCTCCGTTTAGAATATTTAGAAAAATAGAAAAATAAGTAGTAGTCCGGGGAGGACACGAGGCCTCCACGAGGGTGGAGGGCGCGCCCTACCCCCTGGGCGCGCCCCCTACCTCGTGAGCACCTCGTGTGCCCTCCGGACTCCGTTTCCTTGCACGATACGTATTTTGGTCGGTAAAAATTCGTTATATATTCTCCCGAAGGTTTTGACTCCCGTATCACGCAAATATCCTCTGTTTTTGTTTCGAGCTGTTGCTGCTATAGATTAGAGCAAGATGTCTTCTAAGGAGTCAGTCGGGGAGAGCCGGGTATCTAACCCGGCACCGGAACCAAGGGCAAACAGCAACGCTGACCACTTTGGGCCGACAACAGAGGAAGAGATGGAGGCTAACCTGATGAGAGTAGATGCCATGGAAGATAAAGAAGTCACCTCTCGCCTACGAGCTGGGTTTACGATGGGGGAACTACAGAGCTCAGCTATTCCAAACTCGGTTATCCCTTCCAATGTTAAATTTCTTTCCTATGAAAATATGAGGAGGAGTGTCTCTTGTTCTCCCGCAGCTATGAAACACCCTTGGGTGCAAGGAGCTTTAGCCGTTACAGGAAAGCTTCGCAAGGAAATAATGGACCTCAAGCAGCAAGTCAATAAGCTCAAGGAGGAGAACCGTATTCTGAGGGGAATCATCGCCAAGAATATTACTCCAACAACAAAGAAGGAGAAATAATCACATGGGTATGGGCACTCCCCCTTGGCAACTGTCAAGCTTGGGGGAGGTGCCCTGGTATCATATCACCATCACAACTCCTGCCTTTACCGTTTTGCTTAGTTCGATCCTATTAGTAGTATCTTGATTTAGTAGAATAAAGTCATGGCATGATCTAGTTTTGAGTTTTGCTTTATGATCCTTCTTTGTAATCGAGTCCGTGAGCTATATAATAAAGACTAGTGTTGAGTCAAGGGATTGAGTATTTTGCCATGATCTTGGGTGATTAGAAGAAAAAGAATAAAAAGAATCAAAGAGTTCATATTGATCTTAGTGAAAGTAATGATTCCACATAGAAAGACTATGATGATTAAAAGTTGTTGGGAGTTGGCAAATATAGCTTTGGTCATCGTTGCAATTAATAGGAAGTAATAAGGAAAGAGAGGTTTCACATATAGATATATTATCATTGACAACTTTTATGATTGGGAGCACTCATTAAAAATATGACATGCTAAAGAGTTGAGGTTGGAAAAGGAAGACAACATAATGAGTTATGTTTTCTTACATCCGAGATAAAGTATGTTGTCATGGATCCTCTACCGTGTTGAGCTTGCCTTTCCCCCTCATGCTAGCCAAATTCTTAGCACCAAGTAGAAATACAACTTGTGCTTCCAAATACCCTTAAACCAGTTTTGCCATGAGAGTCCACCATATCTACCTATGGATTGAGTAAGATCCTTCAAGTAAGTTGTCATCGGTGCAAACAATAAAAATTGTTCTCTGAATATGCATGACTTATTAGTGTAGAGAAATAAGCTTTGTACGAACTTGTTGTGGAAGAAATAAAAGTGACAGACTGCATAATAAAGGTTCACATACAAGGGGCAATATAAAGTGATGTTCTATTGCATTAAGATTTTGTGCATCAACCCTAAACGCGCATGACAACCTCTGATTCCCTCTGTGAAGGGCCTATCTTTAATTATTATCCTCTACCTTATGCAAGAGTCACGGTGATCTTCACCTTTCTTTTTTTCATTTTATCCTTTGGCAAGCTCAGCATGTTGGAAAGAACATGATATATATATATCTAATTGGATGTGGGGGGCATGAATTATTATTGTTGACATTACCCTTGAGGTAAAAGGTTGTGGGGCAAAACTATAAGCCCCTATCTTTCTCTGTGTCCGATTAAAACTCCGTAACCACAAGTATCGCGAGAGTGTTAGCAATCATGAAGGACTAAGTGATAGTTGAGTATGTGGACTTGCTTTAAAGCTCTGACATAGACTCTTTCCGATGTTATGATAAATTGCAATTGCTTCAATGACTAAGGGTATAATTTGTTGGTGCTCAATAAGGTTTCTGATTAATGCTTTGGCTTTATGAAAAGATCATCACTTGAACATGAGTAATCATATGACAAAATCTATATATGTTGTTGTTATGAAATAATCATGATGCCTTCATGTTTGTATTTTATTTTTATCGACGCCTCTACCTCTAAACATGAGGACATATTTATTGTTATCGGCTTTTCGCTTGAGGACAAGCGAGGTCTAAGCTTGGGGGAGTTGATACGTCCATTTTGCATCATGCTTTTATGACAATATTTATTGCATTATGGGCTGTTATTTCACGTTATGTCACAATACTTATGGCTATTCTCCCTTATTTTACAAGGTTTATATGAAGAGGGAGAATGCCGGCAGCTGGAATTCCGGGCTGGAAAAGGAGCAAATATTGGAGGCCTATTCTACGCAACTCCAAAAGTCCTGAAACTCCATGGAATACCTTAAAATAAATAAAGAAAAATTGTCGCCAAAGATGAAGGCCAGGGGGCCCACACCCTACTCATGAGGGTGGGGGGCGCGCCCCCCTGGGCGCGCCCCCTATCTCGTGGGCCCCCTGGTGGCTCTCCGACGCCCATCTTCTCCTATATGAAGTCTTTTGATGAGAAAAAAATAGAAGGCAACCTTTCGGGACGAGACTCCGCCGCCACGAGGCGGAACCTTGGCGGAACCAATCTAGGGCTCCGGCAGAGCTGTTCTGCCGGGGACACTTCACTCTGGGAGGGGGAAATCATCACCATCGTCATCACCAACGCTCCTCTCATCGGGAGAGGGCAATCTCCATCAACATCTTCACTAGCACCATCTCAGCTCCAAACCCTAGTTCATCTCTTGTATCCAATTCTTGTCTCCAAGTCTGGGATTGGTGCTAGTAGGTTGCTAGTAGTGTTGATTACTCCTTGTAGTTGATGCTAGTTGGTTTATTTGGTGGAAGATCATATGTTCAGATCCTTTATGCATATTATTACCCCTCTGATTATGAACATGAATATGCTTTGTGAGTAATTGCGTTTGTACCTGAGGACAAGGGAGAAGTCTTGGTATTAGTAGTCATGTGAATTTGGTATTCGTTCGATAATTTGATAAGATGTATGTTGTCTAGCCTCTAGTGGTGTTATGTGAACGTCGACTGCATAACACTTCACCATTATTTGGGCCTAGAGGAAGGCATTGCGAAGTAATAAGTAGATGATGGGTTGCTAGAGTGACAGAAGCTTAAACCCTAGTTTATGCGTTGCTTCGTAAGGGGCTGATTTGGATCCATATGTTTCATGCTATGGTTAGGTTTACCTTAGTACTTTTGTTGTAGTTGCGGATGCTTGCAATAGAGGTTAATCATAAGTGGGATGCTTGTTCAAGTAAGAACAGCACCCAAGCACCGGTCCACCCACATATCAAATTATCAAAGTACCGAACGCGAATCATATGAGCGTGATGAAAACTAGCTTGACGATATTCCCATGTGTCCTCGGGAGCGCTTTTCCTATTATAAGAGTTTGTCCAGGCTTGTCCTTTGCTACAAAAAGGATTGGGCCACCTTGCTGCACTTTATTTACTTTTGTTACTTGTTTCTCGTTACAATTTATCTTATCACAAAACTATCTGTTACCACTTATTTAAGTACTTGCAGAGAATACCTTGCTGAAAACTGCTTATCATTTCCTTCTGCTCCTCGTTGGGTTCGACACTCTTATTTATCGAAAGGACTACGGTAGATCCACTATACTTGTGGGTCATCAACGGAGCATATGAGATGTTCCAAAAGATGAAAATGGTTTTCCAATCTCATGCGCGGGTCAAGAGATATGAAGTCTCCGAGAAGTTCTACAGTTGTAAGATGGAGGAAAACAGTTCTGTTAGCGAGCATATACTCACAATGTCTGGGTTGCACAACCATTTGTCTCAGCTAGGAGTTAATCTTCCAGATGACTCGCTCATTGACAGGATCCTCCAGTCGCTTCCACCTAGCTACAAGAGCTTTGTGATGAACTACAATATGCAAGGGATGGAGAAGTCCATTCCTGAGTTATATTCAATCCTGAAATCAGCGGAGGTGGAAATCAAAAAGGAACATCAAGTGTTGATGGTGAATAAGACCACTAGTTTCAAGAAAGGCAAGGGTAAAAAGAAGTTCAAGAAGGACGGCAAGGGAGTTGCCGCGCCCGGTAAATCAGTTGCCGGGAATAAGCCAAAGAATGGACCCAATCCCGAGACACAGTGGTTTTATTACAAGGGAAATGGCCACTAGAAGCAGAACTACCCCAAGTACTTAGCGGATAAGAAGGCCGACAACGCCAAAGGTAGATGTGATATACATGTTATTGATGTGTACCTTACCAGCGCTCGTAGTAGCTCCTGGTTATTTGATGCCGGTGCTCTTGCTCATATTTGTAACTCAAAATAGGAGCTGCAGAATAAGTGGAGACTGGCGAAGGACGAGATGATGATGCGCGTCGGGAATGGTTCCAAGGTCGATGTGATCGCCATCGGCACGCTACCTCTACATTTACCTACGGGATCAGTTTTAAAACTCAATAGTTGTTATTTATGCCAGCTTTGAGCATGAACATTGTATCTGGTTCTCGTTTAATGCGAGATGGCTACTCATTTAAATCTATGAATAATAGTTGTTCTATTTATATGAGAGATATGTTTTATGGTCATGCCCCGCTGGTCAATGGTTTATTTTTATTGAATCTCGAACGTGATGTTACACATATTCATAGTGTGAATACCAAAAGATGTAAGGTTCATAATGATAGTCTCACATACTTGTGGCACTGCCGCCTTGGTCACATTGGTGTCAAACGCATGAAGAAAGTCCATGCAGATGGAATTTTGGAGTCTCTTGATTATGAATCATTTGACACATGCGAACCATGCCTCATGGGCAAAATGACCAAGACTCCGTTCTCCGGAAAAATGGAGCGAGCGACCAACTTGTTGGAAATAATACATATTGATGTTTGCGGTCCAATGAGCGTTGAGGCTCGCTATGGCTATCGTTATGTTCTCACCCTTACTGTTGACTTAAGTAGATATGGGTAGGTCTACTTAATGAAACGCAAGTCTGAGACCTTTGAAAAGTTCAAGGAATTTCAGAGTGAGGTAGAGAATCAACATGTCAGGAAAATAAAGTTCTTATGATCTGATCTCGGAGGAGAATATTTGAGTCATGAGTTTGGTATGCACTTAAGGAAATGTGGAATTGTTTAACAACTCACACCGCATGGAAAACCTCAGCGTTATGGTGTGTCTGAATGTCGTAATTGCACTCTATTGGATCTGGTGCGATCTATGATGTCTCTTACCGATTTACCTCTATCATTTTGGGTTTATGCTTTAGAGACAGCAACATTCACTTTAAATAGGGCACCGTCTAAATCTATTGAGACGACACCGTATGAATTATGGTTTGGGAAGAAACCTGAGCTGTCATTAGGCAAGATTTGTTGCCAGGAATGGATCATTTCTGGAGAAAGAGTTTCTCTCGAAAGAAGTAAGTGGGAGGAAAGTAGAACTTGATGAAGTACTGCCTCTTGAACCGGAGAGTAGCGTAGCTTAGGAAGATGTTCTTGTGGTGCTTGCGCCGGCTGGAGAGGAAGTTAACAACGATGGACATGAAACTTTGGCTCAAGTTGCTACTGAACTTCGTAGGTCCACAAGGGCACGTTCCGCACTAGAGTTGTACGGCAACCCTCTCCTGGAAATCATGTTGTTAGACAACGGTGAACCTTCAAACTATGAAGCAGCGATGGCGGGCCCGGATTCCAACAAATTGCTTGAAGCCATGAAATCCAAGATACGATCCATGTATGAAAACAAAATATGGACTTTGACAGACTTGCCCGATGATCGGCAAGCCATAGAAAATAAGTGGATCTTTAAGAAGAAGACTAAAGTGGGTGGTAATGTGACCATCTATAAGGCTCGGCTTGTCGCTAAGGGTTATCGACAAGTTCAAGGAGTTGATTACAATGAGACCTTCTCACCCGTAGCGAAGCTGAAGTCCGTCCGAATCATGTTAGCAGTTGCCGCATTTTATGATTATGAGATATGGAAATGGACGTCAAAATGGCATTCCTTAACGATTTCCTTAAGGAAGAATTGTATATGATGCAGCCGGAAGGTTTTGACGATCCTAAGAATGCTGACAAGGTGTGCAAGCTCCAGCGCTCCATCTATGGGCTGGTGCAAGCATCTCAGAGTTCAAACATTCGCTTTAATTAAATGATCAAAGCATTTGGGTTTATGCAGACTTATCAAGAAGCATGTGTTTACAAGAAAGTGAGTGGGAGCTCTGTAGCATTTCTCATATTATATGTAGATGACATACTATTGACGGGAAATGATATAGAACTTTTGGAAAGCGTAAAGGCCTACTTGAATAAGTGTTTTTCAATGAAGGACCTTGGAGATGCTTCTTACATATTAGGCATCAAGATCTATAGAGATAGATTGAGACGCCTCATTGGTCTTTCACAAAGCACATACCTTTACAAGATGTTGAATAATTTCAATGTGGATCAGTCCAAGAAGGGGTTCTTGCCTGTATTGCAAGGTGTGAGATTGAGCATGGCTCAATGCCCGACCTCAGCAGAAGATAGAGAAAAGATGAGTGTCATCCCCTATGCCTCAGCCATAGGGTCTATTATGTATGCCATGATGTGTACCAGACCTGATGTGAACCTTCCCGTCAGTTTGGTAGGGAGGTACCAAAGTAATCCCGGCATGGAACACTTGACATTGGTCAAGAATATCCTGAAGTACCTGAAAAGGACTAAGGATATGTTTCTCATTTATGGAGGTGACGAAGAGCTCGTCGTAAAGGGTTACGTCGATGCTAGCTTCGACACATATCTGGATGACTCCAAGTCACAAACCGGATATGTGTACATTTTGAATGGCGGGTCAGTCAGCTGGTGCAGTTGTAAGCAAAGCATCTTGGCGGGATCTACATGTGAAGTGGAGTACATGGCAGCCTCGGAGGCAGCACATGAAGCAATTTAGATGAAGGAGTTCATTACCGACCTAGGTGTTATTCCCAATGCATCGGGCCCGATGACTCTCATCTGTGACAACACTGGAGCTATTGCCCTTGCCAAGGACCCCAGGTTTCACAAGAAGACCAGGCATATCAAGCGTCGCTTCAACTCCATTCGTGAAAATGTTCAAGATGGAGAGATAGATATTTGTAAAGTGCATACGGATCTGAATTCACAGATCCATTGACTAAACCTCTTCCACGAGCAAAACATGATCAACACCAGAACTCTATGGGTGTTTGATTCATCACAATGTAACTAGATTATTGACTCTCGGGCAAGTGGGAGACTGTTGGTAATATGCCCTAGAGGCAATAATAAAATGGTTATTATTATATTTCCTTGTTCATGATAATTGTCTGTTGTTCATGCTATATTTGTATTAACTGGAAACCGTAATACATGTGTGAATACATAGACCGTAATATGTCCCTGGTAAGCCTCTAGTTGACTAGCTCGTTGATCAATAGATGGTTGTGGTTTCCTGACCATGGACATTGGATTTCGTTGATAACGGGATCACATCATTAGGAGAATGATGTGATGGACAAGACCCAATCCTAAGCATAGCAGACGATTGTGTAGTTCGTTTGCTAAGAGCTTTTCTAATGTCATGTATCATTTCCTTCGACCATGAGATTGTGCAACTCTGGGATACCGTAGGAATGCTTTGGGTGTACCAAACGTCACAGCATAACTGGGTGGCTATAAAGGTGCACTACAGGTATCTCCGAAAGTGTCTGTTGGGTTGGCACGAATCGAGACTGGGATTTGTCACTCCGTATGACAAAGAGGTATCTCTCGGCCCACTCAGTATGCATCATCATAATGAGCTCAATGTGATTAAGGAGTTAGTCATGGGATCATGCATTACGGAATGATTAAAGAAACTTGTCGGTAGCGAGATTGAACAAGGTATTGGGATACCGACGATCGAATCTCGGGCAAGTAACATACCGGTGGACAAAGGGAATTGTATACGGGATTGATTGAATCCCCGACATCATGGTTCCTCCGACGAGATCATTGTGGAACATGTGTGAGCCAACATGGGTATCGAGATCCCGCTATTCGTTATTGGCCGAGAGATGTCTCGGTCATGTCTGCATGGTTCCCGAACCCATAGGGTATACACACTTAAGGATCGGTGATGCTAGAGTTGCTATGGGAAATTGTATGTGGTTGCCGAAGGTTGTTTGGAGTCCCGGATGAGATCCCGGATGTCACAAGGAGTTCCAGAATGGTCCGGAGGTAAACATTTATATACGGTAACTCCAGTTTTAGTCACCGGAATGGTTTCGGGGGTTATCGGTATTGTACCGGGACCACCGAAAGGTGTCCGGGGGTCCACCGTGTGGGGCCTCCTGCCACGGGGGACTTAATGGGCTGAACAAGGGTGGGAACCAGCCCCCTAGTTGGATGGTGCGCCCCCCAAGGGCCCAAGGCTCCTAGGGTTGGAAACCCTAGGGAGTGGGGGCGCCTCCCACCAAACATGGGGGGCAAGCTTCCCTCCTTGTAGATGGGATCTAGGGGGGCCGGCCCCCTCTCGCCTTCCCCTATATATAGTAGGGGTGGGAGGGCTGCCGCACCCCTTCCTCTGGCACAGCCCCTCCCTCCCCAACACCTCCTCCTCCTCCGTAGAGCTTGGCGAAGCCCTGTAGAAAAACCGCAAGATCCACCACCACGTCGTCGTGCTGCCTGAGCTCTCCCTCAACTTCTCCTCTCCCCTTGTGGGATCAAGAAGGAGGAGATGTCCTCAAGCTGTATGTGTGTTGAACGCGGAGGCGCCGACCGTGCGGCGCTAGATCAGATCTTCCGCGATTTGAATCGCCACGAGGACGACTCCATCAACCGCGTTCTAGTAACGCTTCCGCTTAGCGATCTTCAAGGGTATGAAGATGCACTCCCTCTCTCTCTCGTTGCTAGTATCTCCTAGATTGATCTTGGTGACTCGTAGGAAAATTTTGAATTATTACTATGTTCCCGAACATCATCCTCATCAGAGTCATTGGGAATTTCATAATCCTCACCAAAGGGAACAATCTCCTTTGATGGCATGCTTGAAATAGGAACAACATATATTGGATTTTCAAATGATCTCGTCAAAGTCTTCATGCAAGTGGGATGAAGCAGCCTCGACCGACCTTACACGTACGCTTACGTCAGACAGGTTCCATCGACTGACATGCACTTGATGCATAAGGTGGCTAGCGGGTGTCTGTCTCTCCCACTTTAGCCGGATCGGATTTGATGAAAAGGGTCCTTATGAAGGGTAAATAGAAATTGGCATATCATTGTTGTGGTTTGGCGTAGGTAAGAAACGTTCTTGCTAGAATCCCATAGCAGCCACGTAAAACATGCAACAACAATTAGAGGACGTCTAACTAGTTTTTAAAGGGTATGCTATGTGATGTGATATGGCCAAAAAGGATGTGATGAATGATATATGTGATGTATGAGATTGATCATGTTCTTGTAATAGGAATCATGACTTGCATGTCGATGAGTATGACAACCGGCAGGAGCCATAGGAGTTGTATTAATTTATTGTATGACCTGCGAGTCAATGTAAATGCCATGTAATTAATTTACTTTATTGCTAACCGTTAGCCATAGTAGTAGAAGTAATAGTTGGCAAGACAACTTTATGAAGACACGATGATGGAGATCATGGTGTCACGTCGGTGACGAAGGTGATCATGTCGCGCCTCGAAGATGGAGATCAAAGGCGCAAGATGATATTGGCCATATCATGTCACTTTATGATTTTCATGTGATGTTTGTCATGTTTACATCTTATTTTCACAGAATGACGGTAGCATAAATAAGATGGTCCCTCACTAAAATTTCAAGAAAGTGTTCCCCCTAACTGTGCACCGTTTCTAAGGTTCGTTGTTTCAAAGAACCACATGATGATCAGGTGTGATAGATTCTAACGTTCGCATGCAATGGGTGTAAGCCAGATTTACACATGCAAAACACTTAGGTTGACTTGACGAGCCTGCATGTACAGACATGGCCTTGGAACACGAGAGACCAAAAGGTCGAACATGAGTCGTATAGCAGATAAAATCAACATGGAGATGTTCACCGATGATGACTAGTCCGTCTCACGTGATGATCGGACACGACCTAGTTGATTCGGATCATGTACCACTTAGATGACTAGAGGGATGTCTATCTGTGTGGGAGTTCATTAAATAATTTGATTAGATGAACTTAATTATTAGGAATGTAGTCTAAAATATCTTTACAATATGTTTTGTAGATCAAATGGCCCATGCTATTGTTTCCCTCAACTTCAACGCGTTCCTAGAGAAAACCAAGATGAAAGACGATGGTAGCAACTATTCGGATTGGGTCCGAAACTTGAGGATCATCCTCATAGTTTGCAAGAAAGCATATGTCCTTGAAGCACCACTAGGTGACGCACCCATTTTCCCAGCAACTCAAGACTTTATGAACGCCTGGGAGTCGCGTAGTGATGATTACTCTCTGGTTAAGTGCGGCATACTTTACAACTTAGAACCAGGGCTCCAAAAGTGTTTTGAGCAGCATGGAGCATATGAGATGTTCCAAAAGCTGAAAATGGTTTTCCAAGCTCATGCCCGGGTCGAGAGATATGAAGTCTCCGACAAGTTCTACAGTTTTAAGATGGAGGAAAATGGTTTTGTTAGCGAGCATATACTCACAATGTCTGGGTTGCACAAATGTTTGTCTCAGCTGGGAGTTAATCTTCCAGATGACTCGGTCATTGACAGGATCCTCCAGTCGCTACAACCTAGCTACAAGACCTTTGTGATGAACTACAATATGCAAGGGATGGAGAAGTCCATTACTGAGTTATATTCAATGCTGAAATCAGCGGAGGTGGAAATCAAAAAGGAACATCAAGTGTTGATGGTGAATAAGACCACTAGTTTCAAGAAAGGCAAGGGTAAAAAGAACTTCAAGAAGGACGGAAAGGGAGTTGTCGCGCTCGGTAAATCAGTTGCCGGGAAGAAGCCAAAGAATGGACCCAAGCCCGAGACTTAGTGCTTTTATTACAAGGGAAATGGTCACTGGAAGCAGAACTACCCCAAGTACTTAGCGGATAAGAAGGCTGGCAACACCAAAGGTAGATGGGATATACATGTTATTGATGTGTACCTTACCAGCGCTCATAGCAGCTCCAGGATAATTGATACTGGTGTAGTTGCTCATATTTGTAACACAAAACAGGAGCTGCGGAATAAGCGGAGACTGGCGAAGGACGAGGTGATGATGCGCGTCGGGAATGGTTCCAAGGTCGATGTGATCGCCTTTGGCACGCTACCTTTACATTTACCTACGGGATTAGTTTTAAACCTCAATAATTGTTATTTAGTGCCAACTTTGAGCATGAACATTGTATCTGGATCTTGTTTAATGCGAGATGGCTACTCATTTAAATCCGAGAAAATGGTTGTTCTATTTATATGAGAGATATGTTTTATGGTCATGCCCCGCTGGTCAATGGTTTATTTTTATTGAATCTCGAACGTGATGTTACACATATTCATAGTGTGAATACCAAAAGATGTAAGGTTGATAATGATAGTCTCACATACTTGTGGCACTGCCGCCTTGGTCACATTGGTGTCAAACGCATGAAGAAAGTCCATGCAGATGGACTTTTGGAGTCTCTTGATTATGAATCATTTGACACGTGCAAACCATGCCTCATGGGCAAAATGACCAAGACTCCGTTCTCCGGAACAATGGAGCGAGCGACCAACTTGTTGGAAATAATACATACTGATGTTTGCGGTCCAACGAGCATTGAGGCTCGCGGTGGCTACCGTTATGTTCTCACCCTCACTGATGACTTAAGTAGATATGGGTATGTCTACTTAATGAAACACAATTCTTAGACCTTTGAAAAGTTCAAGGAATTTCAGAGTGAGGTAGAGAATCAACATGACAGGAAAATAAAGTTCTTACGATCAGATCGTGGAGGAGAATATTTGAGTCACGAGTTTGGTACACACTTAAGGAAATGTGGAATTGTTTCACAACTCACGCTGCCTGGAACACCTCGGCGTTATGGTGTGTTCGAATGTTGTAATCGCACTCTAGTGTGATCTATGATGTCGCTTACCGATTTACCGCTATCATTTTGGGTTTATGCTTTAGAGACAGCCGCATTCACTTTAAATAGGGCACCATCTAAATCCGTTGAGACGACACTGTATGAATTATGGGTTGGAAAGAAACCTAAGTTGTCGTTTCTAAAAGTTTGGGGATGTGATGCTTATGTCAAGAAACCTCAACCTGAAAAGCTCGAACCCAAGTCGGAAAAATGCATCTTCATAGCTTACCCTAAGGAAACCATTGGGTATACCTTCTACCTCACATCCAAAGGCAAGATCTTTGTTGCCAAGAACGGATAATTTCTGGAGAAATAGTTTCTCTCAAAAGAAGTAAGTGGGAGGAAAGTAGAACTTGATGAAGTACTGTTTGTTGAACCAGAGAGTAGCGTAGCTCAGGAAGATGTTCTTGTGGTGCCTGCGCCGGCTGGAGAGGAAGTTAACAATGATGGTCATTAAACTTCAGATCAAGTTGCTTCTGAACTTCGTAGGTCCACAAGGGCATATTCCGCACCAGAGTGGTACGGCAACCCTTTCCTGGAAATCATGTTGTTAGACAACGGTGAACCTTCGAACTATGAAGAAGCAATGGCGGACCCGGATTCCAAAAAATTGCTTGAAGCCATGAAATCCGAGATAGGATCCATGTATGAAAACAAAGTATGGACTTTGATAGACTTGCCCGATGATCGGCAAGCCATAGAAAATAAGTGGATCTTTAAGAAGAAGACTGACGCGGGTGGTAATGTGACCATGTGTAAGGCTCGGCTTGTCGCTTAGGGTTATCGACAAGTTCAGGGAGTTGACTATGATGAGATCTTCTCACCCGTAGAGAAGTTGTAGTTCGTCCGAATCATGTTAGCAGTTGCCGCATTCTACGATTATGAGATATGGCAAATGGACGTCAAAACGGCATTCATTAACGGTTTCCTTAAGGAAGAATTGTATATGATGCAGCCGGAAGGTTTTGTCGATCCTAAGAATGCTGACAAGGTGTACAAGCTCCAGCGCTCCATCTATGGGCTGGTGCAAACATCTCGGAGTTGGAACATTCGCTTTAAGGAAACGATCAAAGCATTTGGGTTTATGCAGACTTATGGAGAAGCCCGTGTTTACAAGAAAGTGAGTGGGAGCTCTGTAGCATTTCTCATATTATATGTAGATGACATACTATTGATGGGAAATGATATAGAACTTTCGGAAAGCGTAAAGGCCTACTTGAATAAGTGTTTTTCAATGAAGGACCTTGGAGAAGCTTCTTACATATTAGGCATCAAGATCTATAGAGATAGATCGAGACGCCTCATTGGTCTTTCACAAAGCACATACCTTTACAATATATTGAAGAATTTCAACGTGGATCAGTCCAAGAAGGGGTTCTTGCCTGTATTGCAAGGTGTGAGATTGAGCACGGCTCCATGCCCGACCTCGGCATAAGATAGAGAAAGGATGAGTGTCATCCCCTAAGCCTCAGCCATAGGGTCTATTATGTATGACATGCTGTGTACCAGACCTGATGTGAACCTTGTCGTAAATTTGGTAGGGAGGTACCAAAGTAATCCCGGCATGGAACACTGGACATCAGTCCAGAATATCCTGAAGTACCTGAAAAGGACTAAGGATATGTTTCTCGTTTATGGAGGTGACGAAGAGCTCGTCGTAAAGGGTTATGTCGATGCTAGCTTTGGCACATATCTAGATGACTCCAAGTCACAAACCGGATATGTGTACATTTTGAATGGTGGGGCAGTCAGCTGGTGCAGTTGCAAGCAAAGTGTCTTGGCGGGATCTACATGTGAAGCGGAGTACATGGCAGCCTCGGAGGCAACACGTGAAGCAATTTGGATGAAGGATTTCATTACCGACCTAGGAGTTATTCCCAATGCGTCGGGCCCGATGACTCTCTTCTGTGACAACACTGGAGCTATTGCCCTTGCCAAGGACCCCAGGTTTCACAAGAAGACCAGGCATATCAAGCGTTGCTTCAACTCCATTCGTGAAAATGTTCAAGATGGAGACATAGATATTTGTAAAGTGCATACGGATCTGAATGTCGCATATCCGTTGACTAAACCTCTTCCACGAGCAAAACATGATCAACACCAGAACTCTATGGGTGTTTGATTCATCCAAATGTAACTAGATTACTGACTCTCGTGCAAGTGGGAGACTGTTGGATATGCCTTAGAGGCAATAATAAAATGGTTATTATTATATTTCCTTGTTCACGATAATTGTCTGTTGTTCATGCTATAATTGTATTAACTGGAAACCGTAATACGTTTGTTAATACATAGACCGTAATATGTCGTTGGTAAGCCTCTAGTTGACTAGCTCGTTGATCAATACACTACTAGAAAAACCGCTACTAATGGCGCACCTAATTTGGCCATTAATGGCGCATCACTGGTGCGCCATTACTAGCATGCCATTAGTAATTTTTACTAATGGCGCACCACTGGTGCGCCATTAGTATCTGGTATACTAATGGCGCACCACTGGTGCGCCATTAGTATAGGCCACGGTGCGCCATTAGTATGCCTCCCAGGGCCATGTATACCCAGGTGCTTTGGCATACTAATGGCGCACGATGAAGGGATGCGCCATTAGTAACCGAGGCATACTAATGGCGCACTGTCCAGTGATGCGCCATTAGTATGCTTTGTCATACTAATGGCGCACTGTCATGTGATGCGCCATTAGTATGAATATTAGGTTTTTTTATTTTTTTTCTGTTTTTTGCACAGGTTACAAAATGTATAATTTGACAAAATATAGACAGCACACATCAATAACTGATTCATCGAATACAATAGAAGATTAGTCTTTGAATACAATTCATCATATTAGTCTCCGAATACAATTCATCATATTAGTCTCCGAATTGAAAAGACCGAACAAAGATAGAACATTATATTACAAGTCTCGAGACCGCGAGTAGCGAGTTTGTCTTCACATTACAAGTCGATATCGATCATCTAAACTACCATCACATAGAAGAGAGCTGCGGTCATCACGATGAGCATCATCACGATGAAACTCGTCTTCATCCGGTTCCTCCAACGCTCCCTCCCCTCTCCCGCTAGATAGCGGGCGTATCTAGATTCGGCCTCGGCCCTAGTGGTGTACCCTTTGTAACTGTTACCGCTGAATCGGTGAACCTGTCTCCGACACTCCTCCCAGTCATCGTAGACTCCGGGAACCTTACCCTTGTACACGACATACGTCGGCATCGCTATACAATCTGAACTTTTTTTTGTCATCTATGTGCTCATTTAACTTTGATCCAAATAGTATCAAAGTTCTTAGAAACAAGCAGCTCTGCTAACAAAGAACAGTCAAAATGGGGCTTGCCTTAAGATGGAAGTAAAGTTGCAAACTGAATATGTAGCTGCTAGGATGCAGTTTATCTTTCATGCACTCTGCTTCAACACAAATGTGCTCTGCTTCCACACATTGGAAACTGAGTTCTGACTGCTACAAATTCAGTTTTCAGATACCAGCAATCAGGAGCCTACATGGTACCATTTTGTTATCCTAGCAAGAACAGCATGAGCCAAACAAGTAAATGGAAAACATGTTTCCTCAACAAGCAAAAAGGGAAAATGCAATTTATGGCACATAGATGTTGATCCACTGACATTCATAAATTTCAGAAGAGAAAATAGCAGGCATTGCGCATGCAGTATTTACTGCTAACCAGGGAGAAGAGGTTCTTATTTTCACTCCCAACAACAAGCAGGAAAACGTCTACATCGATGCACTCGGACGAAGAAAGTGCAGCATACATATAGTTCATAACAGAGTGCACTGTGTGCAGAAACAGGAAGCGTACTATCAATCATCCACATATTTTTCGACAAAGATCAATCATCTATATAGTAAGGGATAGCTAAATTCGCACTTTACTAAACAAACTATCCCTCAAGTTATGCTATGAAAACATATTCATTTTTTGAGACACCAACAATTAAGAACCTACAGACAAGTATTAAGAGAGCAGCTACACTAGGATTAAAGAAATTGACTCCTAACTACTACCCAGTTCAGCATTGAGACTCCACCAATTAAGGTCCTACATAGTAATAGACCATCTAAAATAGCATTCCACTACTACCCACTACAAGCAGTATGTGCTAAACTAGCATGTCACTACTACAGACTAGATTGGAAACTGGGTCCTAGCAGCTACATATTTAGTTTGCAACATAACCAATCAAGACCCTACAAGGTGCCATTTGTTCATCCTACCAAGAACAGCAGCATCCAGAAAAGCCCCATATTTCATGCACTCTGCTTCTACACAAATGTGCTCTGCTCCTAGCTAGTTTCAGTTCAGATCTGATTACTCTTTGCTCTTATCCTGGTTTAGATCTTGTGGTAATTAAATAAATGTCTATATATGCAATTGCAGACCAAAACAAAACTACAATTAACAGCCCCTGTTTTATTGCAAGTAAATTTGCTATCTTATAATCCCTCCTCTCTGGATTAGAGATCCTGCGTGTAAATCTAGGTTGTCTATTTTACCAACATAACAATACATATCACAAAAGTTATACCGTTAGTAGAAAGTACAATAAATCTTCAGCAAGAACCAGTAAGGTCCATATAGGGCTCTGGCTCCAACTATATCATGTTTTATTTAAACACAGTATGTTTCAATTCCTCCTCTATACAAATCTTGAGCAAGGACCAGCATATAGTATATGTCAACGATTCCGCAAGCAAGAACACGAGGCTTACTTGAGATACAAAGAGTAGCTACCGGACTAGAGATATCGGGAACTAAACTATCAACGAAATCAATCACAGCAACTAAATCGATCCAGCACAAAAACAAAACGATAAAGATCACCGATCCGTAGAGCCACGCGCGAGGAGGCGTAGGGGAGGGAGGGAGGGAGGGAGGGGAGGGGAACCTTTCTTTGGCTGCTGGCGATGGGGATCGCTGCTTCTGCTACGACGGTGGAGGCCGCGCTTCCGCTCCCTGGTTCGGGGCGGCGGGGCGACGGACGGTGGTGTCGGGGCGGCGGGGCGACGGTGGTGTCGGGGCGGCGTCGAGGGCGGTGGGGCGACGGTGGTGTCAGGGCGGCGTCGAGGGCGGCGGGGCGACGGTGGTGTTGGGGCGGCGCTGGGGCGGCGGGGCGACGGTGGCGTCGGGGCGGCGTCGAGGGCGGCGGGGCGACGGTGGCGTCGGGAGAGGAGATCGGGGAAGGGGATCGCGGGCGAGGGCGAGGGAGAGAGAGGGGATCGGTACGAAGTAGGGGCGCACAATACTAATGGCGCACCACCCCTCGGTGCGCCATAAGTACATTAGTAGTTTTGCAAAAAAGGAATAAAAAAATAATAAAAAAAACAACATTAGTGGCGCACAACCTGGCAGGTGCCCCATTACTAGTTACAACTAGTAATGGCGCACTACCTATGGATGCGCCATTAGTATGTTTGGACATGCGCACTAGTTCAAAAAAAAATTGATACTAATGGCGCACCGTGTGCCAGGTGCGCCATTAGTAGTTTCAACTCTAATGGCACATCAGAAGGTGGTGCGCCATTAGTATATACTAATGGCGCACCACTTGTCTGGTGCACCATTAGTGTCAATCCCATCTATAGCCCTTTTTCTAGTAGTGATAGATGGTTGTGGTTTCCTGACCATGGACATTGGATGTCGTTGATAACGGGATCACATCATTAGGAGAATGATGTGATGGACAAGACCCAATCCTAAGCATAGCACAAGATTGTGTAGTTCGTTTGCTAAGAGCTTTTCTAATGTCAAGTATCATTTCCTTAGACCATGATATTGTGCAACTCCCGGATACCGTAGGAATGCTTTGGGTGTACCAAACATCACAATGTAACTGGATGGCTATAAAGGTGAACTACAAGTATCTCCGAAAGTGTTTGTTGGGGTGGCACGAATCGAGGCTGGGATTTGTCACTCCGTATGATGGAGAGGTATCTCTGGGCCCACTCAGTATGCATCATCATAATGAGCTCAATGTGATTAAGGAGTTAGTCACAGGATCATGCATTACGTAACGAGTAAAGAGACTTGACGGTAACGAGATTGAACGGGGTATTGGGATACCGACGATCGAATCTCGGGCAAGTGACATACTGGTGGACAAAGGGAATTGTATACAAGATTGATTGAATCCTCGACATCGTGGTTCATCCGATGAGATCATCGTGGAACATGTGGGATCCAACATGGGTATCCAGGTCCCGCTATTCGTTATTGGCCGGAGAGGTGTCTCGGTCATATCTGCATGGTTCCCGAACCCGTAGGGTATACACACTTAAGGATCGGTGACGCTAGATTTGTTATGGAAGTTGTATGTGGTTGCCAAAGGTTGTTCCGAGTCCCGGATGAGATCCCGGACGTCACGAGGAGTTCCCGAATGGTCCGAAGGTAAATATTTATATATGGGAAGTCCAGTTTCAGTCACCAGAATGGTTTCGGGGGTTATCGGTATTGTACCGGGACCACCGAAAGTTGTCCGGGGGTCCATTGGGTGGGCCACCTGCCACGGGGGACTTAATGGGTTGAAAAAGGGTGGGAACCAGCCCACTAGTGGGCTGGTGCGCCCCCCAAGGGCCCAAGGCGCCTAGGGTTGGGAACCCTAGGGGCGGGCCGTCTCCCACCAAACTTGGGGGGCAAGCTCCCCCCTTGTAGATGGAATCTAGGGGGCCCGGCCCCCTCTCCCCTTCCCCTATATATAGTGGGGGGGGGGGCTTCCGCACCCCTTCCCCTGGCACAGCCCCTCCCTCCCCAACACCTCCTCCTCCTCCATAGAGCTTAGCGAAGCCCTGCAAAAAAACCGCAAGATCCACCACCACGTCGTCGTGCTGCCTGACCTCTCCCTCAACTTCTCCTCTCCCCTTGCTGGATCTAGAATGAGGAGACTGATACGTCTCCAACGTATCTATAATTTTTGATTGTTCCATGCTATTATATTACCTGTTTTGGATGTCTATGGGCTTTATTTTACACATTTATATCATTTTTGGGAGTAACCTACTAACCGGAGGCCCAGCCCGTATTGCTGTTTTCTTGCCTATTTCAGTATTTTGAAGAAAAGGAATATCAATCGGAGTCCAAACGGAATGAAACCTTCGGGAGCGTGATTTTTGGAACGAACATGATCCAGAGGACTTGGAGTGCAAGTCAAGTAGCAGCCGAGGCAGCCACGAGGGTGGGGGGCGCGCCCACCCCTACAGGGTGCGCCCCCTGTCTCGTGGGCCCCTTGGGCGGCCACCAACGTACTTATTCCTCCTATATAAGCTTACATACCCCGAAAACATCCAGAGAGCCACCAAAGAAATATTTCCACCACCATAACCTCCTGTATCCGCGAGATCCCATCTTGGAGCCGTCGTCGGCGTTCTGCCGGAGGGGGAATCCACCCTGGAGGGCTTCTACATCAACACCATAGCCCTTCCGATGTGTTGTGAGTAGTTTACCATAGACCTTCGGGTCCATAGTTATTAGCTAGATGGCTTCTTTTCTCTTTTTGGATCTCAATACAATGTTCTCCCCCTCTCTTGTGGAGATCTATTCGATGTAATCTCTTTTTGCGGTGTGTTTGTCGAGATCCGATGAATTTGTGGGTTTATGATCTACTTTATTTATGAATAATATTTGAATCTTCTCTGAATTCTTTTATGTATGATTGAGTTATCTTTGCAAGTCTCTTCGAACTATCGGTTTGGTTTGGCCTACTAGACTGATCTTTCTTGCCATGGGAGAAGTGCTTAGCTTTGGGTTCAATCTCTTGTGGTGTTCTTACCCAGTGACAGAAAGGGTTGCAAGACACGTATTGTATTGTTGCCATCGAGGACAAAAAGATGGGGTTTATATCATATTTCTTGAGTTTATCGCTCTACATCATGTCATCTGTCTTAATGTGTTACTCTGTTCTTATGAACTTAATACTCTAGATGCATGCTGGATAGCGGTCGATGTGTGGAGTGATAGTAGTAGATGCAGGCAGGAGTCGGTCTACTTGTTGCGGACGTGATGCCTATATACATGATCATGCCTAGATAACATCATAATTATTCGGTTTTCTATCAATTGCTCGATAGTAATTTGTTCACCCACCGTAATACTTATGCTATCCTGAGAGAAGCCTCTAGTGAAACCTGTGGCCCCCGGGTTTATCTTTTATCATATAAGTTTCCAATCTACTTTTATTTGCATCTTTATTTTCTGCATCTATATTATAAAATACCAAAAATATATTTATCTTATCATATTATCTCTATCAGATCTCACTTTCGCAAGTGGCCATGAAGGGATTGACAACCCCTTTATCGCGTTGGTTGCGAGTTCTTTGTTTGTTTGTGTAGGTTCGTGGGACTTGTGAGGATCCTCCTACTGGATTGATACCTTGGTTCTAAAAAACTGAGGGAAATACTTACGCTAATGTGCTGCATTAGCCTTTCCTCTTCAAGGAAAACCAACGCAAGCTCAAGACATAGCAAGAAGGATTTCTGGCGCTGTTGCCGGGGAGGTCTTCGCTCAAGTCTAGACATACCAAGTACCCATCACTAACTCATCTCCCTCGCATTTACATTATTTGCAATTTGCCTCTCGTTTTCCTCTCCCCCACTTCACCCTTGCCGTTTTATTCGCCCTCTCTTTCCCAATCTCCTCTCTTTTCCGCTTGCCTTCTTCTTCCTCTCTATTTCGCTTGGCTTTTTCTGTTTTCTTGTGTGTTGGATTACTTGTCGCCATGGCGCAAGATAATACCAAATTGTGTGATTTCTGCAATACCAATAATAATGATTTCCTTAGTACTCCAATTGCTCCTCTTAATGATGTTGAGTCTTGTGAAATCAATGCTGCTTTGCTGAATCTTGTTATGAAAGATCAATTCTCCGGCTTTCCTAGTGAAGATGCCACTACTCATCTAAACAACTTTGTTGATTTGTGTGAGATGCAAAAGAAAAAAGACACGGATAATGATATTGTTAAATTGAAGTTATTTCTATTTTCACTTAGAGAACGTGCTAAAGTTTGGTTTTCGTATTTGCCTAAAAATAGTATTGATTCTTGGAACAAGTGCAAAGATGCTTTTATCTCTAAGTATTTTCCTCCCGCTAAGATCATCTCGCTTAGGAACGATATTATGAATTTTAAACAACTTGATCATGAGCATGTTTCCCAATCTTGGGAAAGAATGAAACTGATGATTCGCAATTGCCCTACTCATGGTTTGAATTTATGGATGATCATACAAAAATTTTATGCCGTATTGAATTTTTCTTCTATAAATCTTTTAGATTCGGCTGCCGGAGGCACGTTTATGGAAATCACGTTAGGAGATGCTACAAAACTTCTTGATAATATTATGGATAATTATTCTCAATGGCACACCGAACGATCTACTAGTAAAAAATGGATGAGCTTATGAGATTGTTTGCTACTAAGAGTTCTTCTATTGATCCCAATGATATGCCTTTATCTACCTTGATTGAGAATAATAATGAATCTATGGATGTAAATTTTGTTGGTAGGAATAATTTTGGAAACAATGCTTATAGAGGAAACTTTAATCCTAGACCGTTCCCTAGCAATTCCTCTAATAACTATGGAAATTTCTACAATAATTCCTATGGTAATTTTAATAAGATGCCCTCTAATTTTTAAAATAGTGTGAAAGAATTTATGATCTCTCAAAAGAATTTTAATGCTTTGCTTGAAGAAAAATTGCTCAAAGTTGATGATTTGACTAGGAACGTTGATAGACTTTTGCTTGATGTTGATTCTCTCAAACTTAGATCTTCTTCTCCTAATCATGATATCAATGACTCTCTCAAAGCTATGAGAAGTTCCATTGACAAATGCAAAGAAAGAACCGCTAGATTGCGTGCTAAGAAAGATTGCTTTATAAAAGTGTGTTCTTCTAGTTTCCATGAAAATAATGATGAAGGTCTTAAAGTTATTGATGTTTCCCCTATTAGATCTTTCTGTTGTAATATGAATCTTGATAATAATGGTACTGGAGACGAGTCAACTTTATTTAGTAGGCGTCCCAAGAATTCGGAGTTTTTAGATTTTGATGCTAAATTTGGTAAAAGTGGGATTGGAGAGGTCATGACTTTAAATAGTATTGAACCCACTATCTCGGATTTCAAGGATTTTGATTATGATAATTGTTCTTTAGAAAGTTGTATTTCCTTGTTGCAATCCGTTGTTAATTCTCCTCATGCTTATAGTCAAAATAAAGCTTTTACCAAACATATTGTTGATGCCTTGATGCAATCTTTTGATGAAAAACTTAATTTGGAAGTCTCTATACCTAGAAAACTTAATGATGAGTGGGAACCTACTATAAAGATTAAAATTAAAGATTATGAGTGTTTTGCTTTGTGTGATTTGGGTGCTAGTGTTTCCACGATTCCGAAAACTTTATGTGATATTCCAGGTTTCCATGATCTTGATGATTGCTCTTTAAATTTGCACCTTGCGGATTCCACCATTAAAAAGCCAATGGGAAGAATCAATGATGTTCTAATTGTTGCTAATAGAAATTTGGTGCCCGTTGATTTTATCGTTATTGATATAGATTGCAATTGGTGCGACCTTTCCTTAGAACGATTGGTGCGATTATTGATATGAAGGAAGGGAATATTAGATTCCAATTTCCATTAAAGAAAGGCATGGAGAACTTTCCAAGAAAGAAAGTCAAATTACCTTATGAATCTATCATGAGAGCTACCTATGAATCAAGTGCCAAAGATGGCACTACTTAGATCTATCTTCGCTTTTATGCCTAGCTAGGGGTGTTAAACGATAGCGCTAGTTGGGAGGCAACCCATTTGTTTGTGTTTCTTGTTTTTGTTCCTGTTTAGTAATAAATTTTGTTTCTAATTTTTGTTTAGATGTGTTTTCATGTTTTATTTAGTGTTTGTGCCAAGTAGAACCTATAGGATAACCTATGATATGAGTTGATTTGATTCTGCTGAAAAACAGAAACTTTGCGCTCACGAGAAAAATTCAATAAATCACAGAAATGAGCTTTTGCATTGATTCTTTTTGCTCATGTTAAAAAACAAATTGTTTAGCACTTCCTATTTTGGTAGGATTTTTAAAGTTCCAGAAGTTTGCGTTAGTTACAGATTGCTACAGACTGTTCTGTTTTTGACAGATTCTATTTTTTGTGTGTTGTTTGCTTATTTTGATGCATCTATGGCTAGTATGTAAGGGTATGAACCATAGAGAACTTGGAATACAGTAGGTTTAACACCAATATAAATAAATAATGAGTTCATTATAGTACCTTATGTGGTGCTTTTGTTTTCTTTCACTAACGGAGCTTATGAGATTTCCTGTTGAGTTTTGTGTTGTGAAGTTTTCAAGTTTTGGGTAGAGCTTTGATGGACTATGGAATAAAGGGTGGCAAAAGCCTAAGCTTGGGGATGCCCAAGGCACCCCAAGATATTCAATAATAGCCAAAAGCCTAATCTTGGGGATGCCCCTGGAAGGCATCCCCTCTTTCGTCTTCGTTCATTGGTAACTTTACTTGGAGCTATATTTTTATTCGCCACATGATATGTGTTTTGCTTGGAGCATCGTGTATTATATTAGTATTTGCTTTTTAGTTTACCACAATCATCCTTGCTGTAACACACCTTTTGGGAGAAGCCTCCTTGATTGAAAATTACTAGAATACTCTATGTGCTTCACTTATATCTTTTGAGCTAGATAGTTTTTGCTCTAGTGCTTCACTTATATCTTTTAGAGCACGGCGGTGGTTTAATTTTGAAGAAATATTTGATCTCTCATGCTTAACTTATATTATTTTGAGAGTCTTTTAGAACAGCATGGTATTTTCTATGAGTATAAATTGGTCCTAGAATGATGAGCATCCAAGTTGGGTATAATCAAAACTATCATAGGAAGTGAATTGGATGCTATGATCAACTTGATACTTGATAATTGTTTTGAGATAGGGAGGTAGTGATATTAAAGTCATGCTAGTTGGGTGATTATGAATTTAAAATGCTTGTGTTGAAGTTAGCAAGTCCCGTAGCATGCACGTATGGTTAAAGTTGTGTAACAAATTTGAAGCATGAAGTGTACCTGGCTTGTGCATCCTTATGAGTGGTGGTCGGGGACGAGCGATGGTCTTTTCCTACCAATCTATCCCCCTAGGAGCATGTGTGTAGTGCTTGGTTTTTGATGACTTCTAAATTTTTGCAATAAGTATATGAGTTCTTTTGACAAATGTTGAGCCCATGGATTATATGCACTTTTACCTTTCCATCATTGCTAGCCTCTTCGGTACCGTGCATTGCCCTTTCTCACCTTGAGAGTTGGTGCAAACTTCGCCGGTGCATCCAAACCCCGTGATATGATACGCTCTATCACACATAAACCTCCTTATATCTTCCTCAAAACAGCCACCATACCTACCTATTAATGGCATTTCCATAGCCATTCCGAGATATATTGCCATGCAACTTTCCACCATTCCGTTCATCATCATCATGACATACATTACTTTTGTCATATTGCCATTACATGATCATGTAGTTGACATCGTATTTCTGGCAAAGCCACCATGCATAATTTTTATACATGTCACTCTTGATTCATTGCACCATCCCGGTACACCGCCGGAGGCATTCATATAGAGTCATATCTTGTTCTAGTTTCGAGTTGTAATTCATGTGTTGTAATCAATAAAAGTGTGATGATCATCATTATTAGAGCATTGCCCAAAAAGAAAAAAAGAAAGGCCAAAAGAAAAAAAAAGTCCAAAGAAACAAAAATTAAAAAAAGAAAAATAAATAAAGGGGCAATGATACTATCTCTTTTTCCACACTTGTGCTTCAAAGTAGCACCTTATTCTTCATGTAGTGAGTCTCATAGGTTGTCACTTTCATATACTACTGGGAATTTTTCATTATAGAACTTGGCTTGTATATTCCTACGATGGGCTTCCTCAAATGCCCTAGGTCTTCGTGAGCAAGCAAGTTGGATGCACACCCACTAGTTTTCTTTTGTTGAGCTTTCATTCATTTATAGCTCTAGTGCATCTGTTGCATGGCAATCCCTACTCCTCATGTTGACATCAATTGATGGGCATTCCCATAGCCCGTTGATTATCCTCGTCAATGTGAGACTTTCTCCTTTTTTGTCTTCTCCACACAATCCCCAATCATTATTCTATTCCACCCATAGTGCTATATCCATGGCTCATGCTCATGTATTGCGTGAAGGTTGAAAAAGTTTGAGATTATTAAAGTACGAAATAATTGCTTGGCTTGTCATCGGGGGTATAGAAGTTGGGAACATCTTTGTGTGACGAAAATGAAGCATAGCCTAACTATATGATTTTGTAGGGATGAACTTTCTTTAGCCATGTTATTTTGAGAAGACATGATTGCTTTTATTAGTATGCTTGAAGTATTGCTATTTCTTTTGTCAATATGAACTTTAATTTTGAATCACTTGGATTTGAACATTCATGCCACAATAAAGAGAAATTACATTGAGAATTATGCTAGGTAGCATTCCACATCAAAAATTCTATTTTTATCATTTACCTACTCGAGGACGAGCAGGAATTAATCTTGGGATGCTTGATACGTCTCCAACGTATCTATAATTTTTGATTGTTCCATGCTATTATATTACTTGTTTTGGATGTCTATGGGCTTTATTTTACACATTTATATCATTTTTGGGACTAACCTACTAACCGGAGGCCCAGCCCATATTGCTGTTTTTTTTGCTTATTTCAGTATTTCGAAGAAAAGGAATATCAAACGGAGTCCAAACGGAATGAAACCTTTGGGAGCGTGATTTTTGGAACGAACGTGATCCAGAGGACTTGGAATGCAAGTCAAGAAGCAGCCGAGGAAGCCACGAGGGTGGGGGGTGCGCCCACCCCTTTAGAGCGTGCCCCCCTATCTTGTGGGCCCCTCGGGCGGCCACCGATGTACTTCTTCCTCCTATATAAGCCTACATACCCTGAAAACATCCAGAGAGCCACTGAATAAATATTTCCACCACCGTAACCTCCTGTATCCGCGAGATCCCATCTTGGAGCCGTCGCCGGCGTTCTGCCGGAGGGGGAATCCACCATGGAGGGCTTCTACATACACACCATAGCCCTTCCTATGAGTTGTGAGTAGTTTACCACAGACCTTCGGGTCCATAGTTATTATCTAGATGGCTTCTTCTCTCTTTTTGGATCTCAATACAATGTTCTCCCCCTCTCTTGTGGAGATCTATTCGATGTAATCTCTTTTTGCGGTGTGTTTGTCGAGATCCGATGAATGAATTGTGGGTTTATGATCAAGTTTATCTATGAATAATATTTGAATCTTCTCTCAATTCTTTTATGTATGATTGAGTTATCTTTGCAAGTCTCTTCGAATTATCGGTTTGGTTTGGCATACTAGATTGATCTTTCTTGCCATGGGAGAAGTGCTTAGCTGTGGGTTCATTCTTGCGGTGTTCTTACCCAGTGACAGAAAGGGCTGCAAGACACGTATTGTATTGTTGCCATCGAGGATAAAAAGATGGGGTTTATATCATATTGCTTGAGTTTATCCTTCTACATCATGTCATCTTTCTTAATGCGTTACTCTGTTCTTATGAACTTAATACTCTAGATGCATGCTGGATAGCGGTCGATGTGTGGAGTAATAGTAGTAGATGCAGACAGGAGTCGGTCTACTTGTTGCGGAGGTGATGCCTATATACGTGATCATGCCTAGATAACATCCTAATTGTTCGCTTTTCTATCAATTGCTCGATAGTAATTTGTTCACCCACCGTAATACTTATGGTATCTTGAGAGAAGCCTCTAGTGAAACCTATGGCCCCCAGGTCTATCTTTAATCATATAAGTTTCCAATCTACTTTTATTTGCATCTTTATTTTCTGCATCTATATTATAAAATACCAAAAATATATTTATCTTATCATATTATCTCTATCAGATCTCACTTTCGCAAGTGGCCGTGAAAGGATTGACAACCCCTTTATCGCGTTGGTTGCGAGTTCTTTGTTTGTTTGTGTAGGTTCGTGGGAATTGTGAGGAGCCTCCTACTGGATTGATACCTTGGTTCTCAAAAACTGAGGGAAATACTTACGCTACTGTGTTGCATCACCCTTTCCTCTTCAAGGAAAACCAACGTAAGCTCAAGACGTAGCAGAGACGTCCTCGGGCTGTACGTGTGTTGAACGCGGAGGCGCCGTCCGTTCGGTGCTAGATCGGATCTTCCGCGATTTGAATTGCCGTGAGTATGACTCCATCAACAGCAATCTAGTAACGCTTCTGCTTAGCGATCTTCAAGGGTATGAAGATGCACTCCCTCTCTCTCTCGTTGCTAGCATCTCCTAGATTGATCTTGGTGACTCGTAGGAAAATTTTGAATTATTACTACGTTCCCCAACATCATCCTCATTAGAGTCATTGGGAATTTTATAATCCTCACCAAAGGGAACAATCTCCTTTGATGGCATGCTTGAAACAGGAACAACATCTATTGGATTTTCAAATGAGCTCGTCAAATTCTTCATCTTCTTTGGTTCTGAAGACTCTGAAGCAGCAAATGCTTTCCTTTTCTTCGCTGCTCGCTCTGCAACCTTGGTTTTCTTCACTTCTAAGGCAGAAGGAAGGATAGGGCTTGGTGTTGGTGCAGAAGGAGCAGTGAAATTTGGTGTAGTTTCTTCAGGCACAACTGGTGCAGTTGTCCTGACTTGTTCAGATTCTTCAGGCGCAGCGTCAGAAGCTTCAGCTGGCCTGTCTTGTTCTTCAGGCGCAACACTAGTGGTTGCCCTGGCAGTTTCTCCAGGAGCTAGAATAAAGTCATCAAACTTGGCACTCTCAGTTTCTTCAGCAGCCTAATTTTCATCAGCGGTGTTGGCATGTTCTCCAGTGGGCAGAGCAGATGCTTCACCCTGAGGAACTTCTTGTTGCCCTTCAACAGTAACATTGGGCTTGAGGCCTTTGGCCAGTTTGACAAATCTGACTTTGGCTCCTAGCCAATCAGCACTGTAAGCGTCAAATTCATCGCTGAGAGCTTTGATTTCAGACTTAATTGTTACTAGTTCTTCAATCGTCATTTTCAGAGCATTCTTCTTTAAATAATCCTCTTTTTTGTATTGAGCTTTCTTCACTGATCTGGCCTTGTCAAACTTCCATTTTTTTTAGCAATGAAAGCAGTCAACACGTGACTTTGGCCTGAGATCAGGAAGTGGTGTGTTGGGATCTTTGTGCCAAAGATCAATGAAGTCGAGGATCTTCTTTGGATCCAACAAGAGCAGCACAGTACTGCCTTGGCACTAGCGGCCCGATGTAGACAATCTCTGACAAGTTTAGCCAATTCTTCATCGTCAGCTTCGTCTTCTGATGACGGAATTTCAAATGTGACCTGCTTCTTCTGAGGACTTGGCCTTGTGACGCATCCAACAGTGGCCTTTTCTTTAGTGGATGTGGCTGTGTCGAGGAACTTGTTGAAGCTCCTGAAGCAATTGAAAAGCCTGTGGTCCGTTGGCTTGTGGCAAGATGCACTAGTTCTGAGGACTTTGAAGGTGCAGCTAAGGGCTTTTCTTGAGCAGCAGACCTTGAGGGTTTCGATGAGTTGGGCCGTGAGGGCATTGAGGAGCTGGGCTGTGAGGGCATTGCAGAGGATGTTGGCTTCACTGCAGAATTCTTTTTCATAGCCTTTTTAGGCTGACTAGCAGATGCTTCAGCAGCAGCAGCAGCAGAATCTTTATTGAATTTCTTCACTTCCTCCTTTGCTACTTTTGCCAATTTCCTTTGGCGCTTGGCCCATTCTTTAGGAAATTCCTCACCTCTTCTGATGCTAGAGGGGGCGGCTTCTTGGCCTGGTGCTAGTGGAGGTCTTGGACATGGAGGATTTACTGCGAATTTCTTCATGTATTTGGGAGTTACATAGTGGTAATCCCTCCATTCTCGTGCCCATCTTTGTCGTTGAATTATCACGTCAAATGTCCTAGTGTGAGGACTTAGCCATGGAGCCATCGCGACTAGGTTAGCTTGGAGGGGTTAAACCGGACAAAGGACACAGGGAGTTTATACTAGTTCGGCCCCTTACGGTGAAGGTAAAAGCCTACGATCCAGTTGTGGTGGAATTGATGGGGTCTCGATAACTAGGGAGCGAATCCGCTTTGCCTAGTTCTCGAGTTGTTGTTTCTTGTCCCTGAATCGCCGCCGAGTCGTCCCTTTATATACACAGGTTGACACCCGGCGGTTTAAAGAATTCTGAGGCCGGCTCATACATGTATCCGGCTCGGTTTCTACCTTTCCCTATCTTACAATACAAGTTACATATCTCATGGCGGTTTTTGTCTATGGGCCCTAATCCGCCCTTGGGCTCTGGGCCTTTTAGTCTCTGCAGTAAAGCGCCATATTCCTTGTCTTCATGGGCTTCAATACGGATGATTCCTTGTGAGCATAACCCGTCCCCTCTTGGGCGGTTTATACTCAGTAGTTATATCCCCAACATTAGGCCCCAGATTGATTTGAACTTGTTCATGTCAATCTTCAACTTAGAAAAATTCCATCTTGAATATCTTCGTGTTAATCCTGTAAACCGCCATGATATCATCTTTATGTGATCCTTCAAACCACCGTGATGTCATCTTCCAAATTTGTAGTAAATCGCCATGATGTCATCTGCTTATAAAAAACCTGTAAATACTTCCCTTTTATTAATGGACCTCCGAAGACCGAGGCGACATCTATATCCATTTTTTGGGTTCCTCGATTCCTGTGCTTGTCACTTATCCCTTCGCCTTATAAATAGGGCTATGGGTCCTTTTCTTTTTTCCACTTGCCTCTTCGTCTTTCTTCCACCTCGCATCGCCTCTGAGCTCGAGCACATCCGCCGCCGTCGACCTTCATATCTACTCCAGCAACGGCCGCTGCATCAACCTGATCAGACTAGAGAAACGCGGCGCCTCTCTGCTACTCCTTTGACCTCTGTAAGTTTTCTTTCCCTCTTCCCCAGATTTATTGCTAGGGTTTCAGTGTTCTTCGGTGTTCGCCCGTGTTCTTCACTTTGTCCCTTGCTGCCACATTGAAGCTTGATAAAACTTGATATTCTCCTTGCTCGGTCGTAGTTAAAGTCCATTTTCTCTTATCATAGCATACCTTCTTCAGTCAATAGATCCCGCCTGGTTTTTCGCTATTCTGCTGTCACCTCTTAGGGCTCTGAAATTTTCTCCTTTTTAGCACCGCGGTAGATCTGAAATTATAATGTCCACTTGCAGAACCTATTTGTACAATTACTTCGCAATTTCTTAGATCTATAACTTTAACCCCATTGTAGGCGGTTTAACCTTTAGAAACTAATAATCCGTCAGGTACCATTAGCCCTCTCTTTAAACCGCCAACTCGACTTTAACATCAGTATTCGGTTTACCATGTACATATGCTTTGATGTCTCCTTCCCCCGGCCTGACATTGGTTTATGTATACCAGTCCTGAACCGTAAACCGGCTTTGATCCTCTTTTCCAGCTTATCATCGAAATGGCCAAACAGTTCTATGCTTGTAATTGCGTCCCTTCCCGGGTTACTGAAGAGCAACTGACTGGGTATGTGCTAACTGGTGCTTTGGCGAGTCAAGAAACCATCCACTGGAGGGTCCTCGGTCAAGAAAATCCTCCTGAACCCCAGAACGGAGAAGTGATTGTGTTTACTAATCATTTAAACCATGGGTTTAGTCCTCCCGGATCAAAATTCTTCTAGGATGTGCTTGCTAGTTTCCAGATCCACCCTCAAGATATTGGACCAAACTCCGTGTCCAATATTTGCAATTTTCAAGTTTTTTGTGAAGTCTATCTGCAAGAGGAACCCACTGTGGAGTTGTTTCGGGACTTCTTCCACTTAAACCGCCGTACTGAATTTACGGACGGGCCTGACACTGAACTTGGCGGTGTTTCAATGTAGAAGAGGATGGATGTTGACTTTCCTGATGCCAAACATCATATCCACCCCAAAGAATGGAATCAGACCTAGTTTTACTTCCGCAATACAGCTCCGGACAACGAAAATCCTCTGTCGGGTTATCATGCGTACCGGCTTACAAAAACCCATATGCTCCCTCAACGATTAACTACCAAGGAACAGTCAAAATATGCCCCTTAGCTATCAAAACTCAGAGCTTTTGTTACAAACGGTCTGACAGGCATTGGTTTTGTTTGATGCTGGGTTTCTTGGGGCGTTCTGCCTTTAAGACGGCGCCCCGGTTTAAAGTGTGAATACACAGGGGATCAAAAAGACCCTCAGTGTCATACTAACATCCAACTCTCTGATGATGAAGTCACTGAAGCCATGAAGAAAATGCTTGATGAATAGGTGACATCATGTAGCAGAGTAGGGCTTAGTCCCTTCTGTGCTTCCAATAAACCGCTATCTGTAAGAATTGCCTTTACTTTTGCCTTAATACATTCCTTCTTAAACATTCCTTTATAACTTGCTGTTCATATGCGCGGGGCGGTGATCCATTCTGGAAGAGGAAATCACAAGATAAACCGGTGAAAGCGCCTCGCTAGAAGACCAAGGTTACAAAGAAACCTGCGAAGAAGAGAACCTCCGAATCCCCTGGGCCGGCCAATAATGAAGATCTTGATGACTCGGAGTCCGAGGTAGAACTTGATTCCTTGGTTCATTTTTCATGCACCTTCCTAACAATGATGATTACGAGGATGATGTGGAAGCCAGCCGTGCTGACGATGTAGAGGTAATTACCCTTTCTTCCGATTCAGATCCTCTGCCAACACCAAAAATCCATTGGTTTACCAGACACTCCGGCTCGAAAACACCGTCACGAGGTCTCTTGTACTTCTAATGCTCTTTACCCCAAGGCGAGTTACTTCCGATATCATCTTAATCCATCTGATTCAAATTATCAGGGAACCTCCAATTCATGTTCCGGCGAGTCATCAGCCACACAAATGCCTCCCCTGAAGACTGTTCCTGGGTGAGCATATTATACTTAACTTTTTTATGCCTTTTACTGGTTTATTGTACTGACTTCTGCATCTGTTTTTCTTCAGTGCCAAAGCCAGACTTAGCAAAAAAGCTAAGCTAAGTCAGCCAACTGATGATAATCAGGCCACTGAACCGGAGAAAACCTCAGAGGCTCCTGATCCGGATGTTGATACTATTCTGGATGATCCGGCACCTCAAGTTCAGAGCACCTTTGCTGAACCGGGTGAGATAAATGCAACGAACCAGCCTCCTGATCCACCAAACCCATTTGCCGATCTACCAAGCCCAGCAAGAACCTCTGCTAAACCGCCGAGCCCAGCAAAAACTGTTGATGGCACTACAGATTATGTTGTGATTACCGATTTTGGTCATATTGCTCCTGGTAACCTTGTCGCTTTATCGAAGCATAGTGCCAAGCAAGAATTTTCTGCTGTAGACAAGGGCAAGTGGAAAACAGACTTGTCAAGCTATGCTCACCTCAACGCCCCAGATCTGCATTGTGGATATTTAAACCATCTGTACACCAGCCGTGACTATGAAGCTGGTTTAGTAAACCTGATGAAGAAGCACTATGAGGTAATTCCTATTCAAACTTTTCATAAATTTTCCTTCCGCTTTATTTGATAATATCAACTCCAGTAGCCCCCAAGGGCAGGTTTTATCTCTTCAAGATGAACCGGGACTTCCATATAATAATAATTCAACTTCACTTGTGTAGCCCCCAAGGGCCGGTTTATCTCTTCAAGATGAACCGGGCCGGACTTCCTGTCGTAAGGCTTACCCTTCTTGTTGAATCCATTTAAAATCCGGTTTATCATCTGAAGAAAATCTTCACAACTATGTTGTTGAGCAATTAAGCATTAGCCCCCAACTGCCAAGATTAATACTTGTATTGAGCCTTGGGACTTTACCATACTGTTGATGAGAAATGATAGGCATTAGCCCCCAAGTGCCAAGTGTATAACTTGCTATGTTCTTGGGACTTCAAAGATGCACTAGCAACTTATTAACTGTCTTTTGCAGGATGATCTGAACAAGAAGAAAACTCAGATTGCCGACCTTCAAGAAAATATTAAGTCCCAGCAAGCAGAAACCTCCAAAGCGAAGGAAGAGCTGACCAGCGCTTTATCCGCCATGGAACAATTGAAAGATGGTTTTCAAAGCGAACGGGCCAAGTTGGATGCTGAAAGGACAACTCTGATAAAGTGGGCAGAAGATGCCGAAACGGCCCTTAAACCGGTGACCGAGAACAGACGGGCCTGAAGCGACAAATCGACGCTATGACCTCTGTTGTCTTTGGTACATACCCTCTTCATGAGCTGCACTCAAACATCCTTGAAACTGCCGGTTTAATAACAATATTTCAATCATTACAGGTTGTCGCATTGCTCATCTTGGCTCGAATATGTGGAAGAAACTGAAAGTGGCATATACATTGATAGAACAGTTATATACCGGCGCTCAACGGGTCATCCGCACAGCCTCATATAATAAACCGCCCCCAACTTTGATGAAGGAAACATTGGCAAAGTTATCCATGACACCTGCCCATCTCAAGGAAGTAAAGAGATCAGCTGCGAGAGACGGTGCTCTATCTGCATTAACCCAGGCCAAAGCCTGGATATCTGATCTTGATCCAGAAGACATTGGAAACGGCTATCCCAGCCAAAAAGAAGATGGCTTAGACTTTGATAATGATGCCCTCAGGGCTTTGACGAAGGAAATGCTTCCACTTGCAAGCAACCTGGCTGAAGAGACCTATTTGTCTTCCATCGGTCGATTTATGACGCAGATAACAAACGGATTGATGCATCTGTTTATGAAGTGCAAAATCTTATCCCGCCAATCCGTAAGCATACTTATGCGCCTGATGTTGAACCGTCCACCCTTATAAGTGATGAAGTTGTCTTCCGAGCCTTAACTGGGATTGACTTGGCAACCATTGACTTCCAGCCACTGGGTGGAGAGGAGGAGGGTGAACTTGCGCAAGATGATCCACAATCTTCAAATCAGCATGCGGAAGAATCATGATCCGGTGGCCGGTTTATGTTCTGCACACTGCCATCCTCGTGAGAAATGATTATTCTTTTGCCATCAAAGCGCCTTGTAATAGGCTAGTTGAAACACTTCTTTGATATGTTGCCATCGTGCACTTCTGCAAAACACTGTTTAATCTGTCATGATTGTTTGTTGTGTCTGCATATGTGCCTTAGCAACTTTATGCAATCCTATTTCTGCACATAATACACTGAAAAATTGTCCTGGTGGTTTATTGTCGGATGGATCATAATGCCCAATATAAAACTATGGTTTATAACCAAGGTTATATTTTTAAGAATAATATGAAATATATCATAGCTGTGATGCTGAATCACATCGTTGGTTCTACCAACTTTTTGTAGTAAGGGCGATAACCCAAATCTGGAGTGTTGATAACTCCTCACCATGCTTTGCTGGTTCATACTGAAGCCATGTCGGGTTTTAATAAACACCGGATGATCATCCTGGCGACTTATAGTCAATGCCAGGCCGGGTTAACAAACACCGGTTTATAATTGAATGTGGACTAACAACTTATAGCTGAAAGCCAACCCGGGATAATAAACACTGGGTTAAATTGTCGACTTATAGTCGGGTCGGGTCAATAGACGCCAGTTTATCATAAAACCTTATCAAAAGAGAAAAGACTTTGACAAATAAAAGCAAATAAAATCTTGTAGTCGAGGCATTTCAAGGGCTGCCAGGCCCAAATTCGAGGCTTTTCATGGGCTGCCAGGTCGCTGAGTTAAACCATTTTACAAAGCCTTTTAAGATGGACCTCACATTAACCAATTGTCGTTTTAACTTTGACAAGTTCAGGGTCTGTATTAGATTAACTTGCCAAATGTTCGGCGGGTCATACCAGGATTACCTAGATGGATTGGCTTACTTGATGAGGGCAGGTTAACCCGGGGTTTTAGGTGAATACACCTGGCTTCCAAGCCTGGCTTGATAGCCTATTACAAGGGTCCTTTAAAACACTTTATTGTTTTGCACAAAGAGCCCCCAAGTAACATTGTGAGTTGTGCTCAGTGGGTGCCTATGTTTGAGTTGTGCTTGGCAACAAACTCTCTTTGGCCCCTTGGGTGTGAAGCTCCCATGCTTTGTTGTGGCGTGATAGCTGGATTAATGGACAGAACTCCGCTTTGTAAGCTGAAGCCCCCATGTAACCAAGAAATCTTTAAAAAAGAACGGCAGAGGCTACGCTTTAGCGAGGATGACAGTTTATTATATTGATCATAATATATACATCGTCAAAATATGTACATAATAGGAGCCTATGGCTCAGGTGAAGTAAGGCCGAAGATGAGCAATATTCCACGGCCGACGGGTCTCCTCCTCCGATTTGCGTGAGTCTTTGTGCTCTCAAACGTTGATAAGGTAGTATGACCCGTTGTTCAAATTCTTGCAGACCACAAAGGGCCCTTCCCAAGGTGGGGATAACTTGTGCATATCGGTCTGATCCTGGATGAGCCGGAGCACTAAGTCGCCTTCTTGAAAAGTTCTGGTCTTAACCCGACGACTGTGATAATGCCACAGGTCTTGCTGATAAAATTGCCGAACTAGCCGTTGCCATGTCCCTTTTTCGGCTAACAGGTCTAGCGCTTCTTGGCGTGCTTGCTCGTTGTCTGCTTCAACATATGTTGCCACCCAAGGTGAATCATGTCGAATATCACTGGGTAGAACTGCCTCTGCCCCATAAACCATGAATGAAGGCGTATAAACCGTAGATCGATTGGGGGTGGTGTTAATGCTCCACAACATAGAAGGCAATTCTTCCACCCAACAACCCGGCGTCCTCTTCGAAGGAACCATAAGCCCAGGCTTGATACCCTTCAAGATTTCCTGATTAGCTCTCTTAGCTTGACCATTGGACTGGGGTGAGCCACTGATGATACATCAAGCCGAATGTGCTCTCGTTAACAAAAGTCCTCCATAGCACCTTTGGAGAGGTTCGTGCCATTATCTGCTAGGATGCTATGTGGAAAACCGAAGCGGAAGATCACCTTCTTCATGAATTGAAGCGCCATAGCTTAAATCACACTTGCTAACTGGCTCCGCCTCAACCCATTTAGTGAACTTATCAACAACCACCAAAAGGTGGGTCTTCTTATCTTTGGACCGCTTAAAAGGCCCTACCATGTCAAGCTCCCAAGTAGCAAACGGCCAAGTGATTGGAATCATCCTTAGCTCTTGAGACGGAACATGAGCTCGGCGTGAAAATTTCTGACAACCGTCGCACCTTTTCATCAAGTCCTCAGCATCAGCATGAGCCATCAGCCAATAGAAGCCATGACGAAAAACTTTAGCAACCAAGGATTTTGAACCGGCGTGGTAACCACAGTCGCCTTCGTGGATCTCACGCAAAATCTCATGGCCTTCTTCAGGGGAAACACAACGCTGAAATGCCCCCGAGACACTGCAGTGATGTAACTCGCCATTGTGAATAGTCATGGACTTGGATAGCCGGATTATCTGTCTGGCCAAAACTTCATCTTCTGGTAACTCGCCCCGGTTCATATAAGCCAAATATGGAACCGTCCAATCCGGAATAATATGAAGAGCAGCCAGCAACTGAGACTCTGGATCAGGAATGGCCAGGTCCTCCTCTGTAGGTAACTTGACTGACGGGTTATGCAAAACATACAAGAAGTATTGGGCGGCACCGGTTTACGCTGAGACCCTAGCCGGCTTAAAGCATATGCTGCTTCATTTTTGCGTCGATCAATGTGCTCAGTCTGATAACCTTTGAAGTGACCAGCAACAATATCCACCTCTCATCAATAAGCCGCCATGAGTGGATCCTTAGAATCCCAAGTACCAGAGACTTGCTGAGCCACCAGATCATAGTCCCCAAAGCATCGTACTCGGCTTAAGTTCATTTCCTTAGCCATTCGAAGACCGTGGAGCAAGGCCTCGTACTCAGTTGCATTGTTAGTACAGGGAAACATTAAGCGGAGAACATAACGAATTTTATCACCTCGAGGGGAAGTAAGGACAACTCCAGCCCCCGAGCCCTCCAATTGCCTGGACCCGTCGAAGTGGATAGTCCAGTACGTGTTATCCGGTTTATCTTCTGATGCCTGCAACTCTGTCCAATCATTGATGAAGTCCACGAGCGCCTGAGACTTGATGTCCGTTCGAGGCATATACTTCACCCCATGAGGCCCGAGCTCAATAGCCCACTTAGCAACCAGGCCAGTTGCCTCCCTGTTTTGGATGATATCCCCCAACGGAGCGGAACTGATCACAGTGATGGGATGGCCTTGAAAGTACTGCTTAAGCTTCCGGCTTTCCATAAAAACCCCATACACAAGCTTCTGCCAATGTGGATATCTCTGCTTTCAACACGATGAGCACTCGCTGGTATAATAAACCGACCGTTGAATCGGATATTCCTTCCCAGCCTCCTTGCACTCTACCACAATGGCCACGCTGACAGCCCGGGGGTTGGCAGCCACATATAAAAATAGCGGCTCATTATCGACCGGAGCAGCAAGGACAGGCGGCTCGGCTAACTGTTTCTTCAAATTCTCAAATGCTGCATTAGCAGCATCACTCCAGACAAAATTGTCTGTCTTCTTCATCATCAGATATAGAGGGATCGCCTTCTCTCCCAACCGGCTGATAACCGGCTCAGGGCTGCAATACGACCCGCCAGACCCTGAACATCATTGATACACATCGGTTTAGCCAGAGACATAATAGCCTTAATCTTTTCTGGATTAGCTTCAATGCCCCTGTTAAACACCAGAAAACCCAAGAGTTTTCCTGCCGGAACACCGAAGACACACTTGGCCGGATTAAGCATCATCTTATAAACCCGAAGAATATCAAAGGTTTCCTTCAACTCATCTATCAGTGTCTCCTTCTTCCTGGACTTCACCGCAATATCATCCACATAAGCATGAACATTGCGCCCAATTTGATTATGAAGACAATTATGCACACATCGCTGATAAGTCACCTGAGCACTCTTGAGCCCATAAGGCATAGACACATAGTAGAAGGCTCCAAAGGGAGTTATAAAAGTTGTTTTCTCCTGGTCCTTAACTGCCATCTTGATCTGATGATAACAAAAATAAGCACCCAAGAAACTCAAACGCTCACAACCCGCCGTAGCATCAATGATCTAATCAATACGAGGGAGAGCAAAAGGATCGGCTGGACAAGCCTTGTTCAAGTCCGTGTAATCCACACACATGCACCAAGTGCCATTATTCTTAAGCACCAATACCGGATTAGCCAGCCACTCCAGATGAAAAACCTCAATGATAAACCCAGCCGCCAAAAGCCGGGCTACCTCCTCACCAATAGCCTTGCGCCTTTCTTCATTGAAGCAGCGAAGAAACTACTTGATCATTTTAAACTTGGGATCAATATTGAGATTGTGCTCAGCGAGTTCCCTCGATACACCTGGCATGTCAGAAGGTTTCCATGCAAAGATGTCCCGATTCTCATGGATGAACTCGATGAGCGCGCTTTCCTATTTTGGATCTAGGTTAGTGCTGATACTAAACTGTTTGGATGAATCGCCAGGAACAAAATCAACCAGCTTAGTCTCATCAGCCGGTTTCAACTTTAGGGTCGGGTCATGTTGTGTGGTGGGCTTCTTCAGAGGAGTCATATCCGCCGGATCAACATTGTCCTTGTAGAACTTCAACTCCTCTGCCGCACAAACCGACTCAGCATAGGCCGCATCACCCTCTTTGCAATCCAAAGCGATCTTACGACTCCCATGTACCGTAATGGTCCCCTTATGACCCGACATTTTGATCTGTAGATAGACATAATAGGGCCTTGCAATGAACCTTGCATAAACCGGCCGTCCAAACAGGGCGTGATATGGGCTCTGGATTTTCACCACCTCAAAGGTTAAGGTTTCTGACTTGGAATCATGACCATCTCCAAACACAACCTCCAGAGCTATCTTACCAACTGGGTACGCCGATTTACCTGGTACCACACCATGAAAAACAGTGTTTGACGGTTTAATATTCTTATCCGTCAGTCCCATGCGATGGAAGGTTTCATAATACAGGATGTTGATACTACTCCCTCCATCCATGAGCACCTTGGTGAACTTATAACCTCCAACCTGAGGTACCACAACTAAAGCCAGATAACCCGGATTATCAACCCGGGGCGGATGATCCTCTCTGCTCCACATGACGGGCTGCTCAGACCAACACAAGTAACGGGGTACTGCCAGTTCAACAGAGTTAACTGCCCTTTTGTGAAGCTTCTGATCGCGCTTGCACAAGCTAGTGGTGAAGACGTGATACTGCCCACTATTCAACTACTTCGGGTGACTCTGATAACCCGACTGTTGCTGATTTCCCTGATTATTCTGCTGGTTGTAACCACTCTGGTTGCTCTGATTGCCCTGATTACGTTGGAATCCTGAGCTTGAACCGCCTCCGCCGTAACCCGGCCCGTGAGACCCAGGACCTGAACCGCCATACGGACCATGATCATATCAGAAAAGATCAGAGTTTTTGAACCCCCGCATAATAAAGCAATCCATCCAGAGGTGCGTAGCTGGATTCTCTTTCGTCCCGTGCTTTGGGCAAGGCTGGTTCAACAAGCGCTCCAGATTCATACCTCCACCCCACTGGGGCGGTTTACCTTTACGAGGCTGAGCATTACCCTGCACGTTGGTGTTAGCCACAAAATCCAAACTGTTCTCCGCTTTACGCATACCATTGTTCCCGTGGCCAGCCGGATTATGCTGCTGCCCCTTGGTGTTGCCGCCCTTCTTTCCCTTCCCCGACTTTTCCTTGTCAGACTCAGGATCCTTGGTACTATCAGAGTCAGCATACTTAACCAGAGCTGCCATTAGTGTCCCCATGTCATTGCAGTGGCGCTTGAGTCGTCCCAATTTCAACTTCAAAGGTTTAAACTTGCAATTGCCCTCCAATGTTATAACTGCTGAATCGGCGTTGATGCGGTCCGATAATGCAAAATCTTCGAAACTCGACGCACCCAATGGGTGGTTGATTCGTTCTCCTCCTGAACACAAGTGGCTAGATCCACAATTGACATGGGTTGCTTGCACGTGTCTTTAAAATTGCTGATAAACCGGCTCTTAAACTCGTCCCATGACCTAATGGAATTAGGTGGTAAACTTTTTAACCAAGTGCGAGTTGTTCCTTCTAACATCATAGTGAAGTATTTAGCACACGCCGCTCCATCCACATCCAGCATATCCATTGCCATCTCATAGCTTTCGACCCATGACTCCGGGTGTAAGTCAGCAATGTAATTGGGCACCTTCCGAGGACCCTTGAAATCCTTAGGCAACCGCACATTGCGCAGGGCCGGGGTAAGACACGGTACCCCCAAAGTAGTGAAAACAACCCCTGGTTCCACTGTAGTTGTTGCACAAACTGGCGTAAGTTGATGCTCCACATCCTGCGCAGCTAATCCGGCTCCTCGACACGCTCGTCGTTGGTCCACTACATCCTACGCATCAGTTCTCCCTCCTAACGGGTTAGGCCTACGTGGCAGATTATGGTTCCGTCCATTGCTTGACGCAGCTGGTTCTTCAACATGCCTGTTGTAACTCCGTCTTGGGCGAGGGGTAGAGTGAATCCTGTCATGACTATATGAATAAGTCTGCTGCTGAACCATTGCTGTTTGGAGGAGATCTCGGGCCCGTTGTGTCTCGACTGCTGCCGGAGAATCGCCTTTAATTGGAATAGCGGCCAACCTTGACGCCACAGCAATCATATTCTCCAAAGGTGTAGGAAAGTGACCCAGTGGTGCTGGCACATACTGTGGCAGGTCATGGTTCTGTCGAGGCGGGTCCATTGTGCGCGGCTGATCCGGCGCTTCTGTCCTCGGTGCTTCAACCCGGTTTACCGCTGCCGGGTTACTGGTTCCCGCTCCATGTGTATTGAAAAGATTCCTTGCTTCATAAACTGGCGGTAGACGAGATTGGTGCCTCCTCCTCATCACCTCGTTTGAAGCGTTCTGGTCCAGCATAAGCCGGTAAGACTCTTCATGAACTCGCTGAGCTTGGGCATCCAAAGCGGCCCGCTCCTCGGCCATCCTGGTCTCCTCAGCAGCCATGTCCTCCTTGGCCTGAGCTGTCTGATCCCGGAAATTTCTGACCTCTGCATTATGCTCATCCCGATTATCAGGATTAACCTCAGTGGTCAACAATGTTGCTAAAGCATCCAGTAAACCGGACAAGACTTGAGCTGGTGGGCGCGCGGGGCCTCCTGCCCCGGCTGCCGATCCGGAAATCATTGCCGCCGCTGCTGAGGAGTTTGGTGCGGGTTGTGTACCAGCCATAAAGATCGCAACCCGGTTTGGGGGTTCAAAGGGGTCCGGAATACTATCACCATCGGAACAGCCCCCGAACTGGCCATCCTGCACTTGGTACAATGACTCGGTCTCCCCGGTGGATGACTCGCCATCGGAATAGACGGCCGTCTTACCATCGGATACTAGTTCAGATTCTGCACCATGGATAAATCCTACGAATGCATGCTTGATGGCGGGCTGAACCCGGGCAAGGCTTGCACACTGAGCCATCTTGACGAGGTCGGTGCAAATGTCTGGCTCAGGGCCCGGTTCACCGATGTTGCCGATGGAGACGTGAATTCCTCCAAACAGGACCCGGTACCCGTACTCGACTGAGCCGGCGTCGGGTCCCCAGCCTGCATCGTCGATGTAGAGCTTATCGCGATGACTCTTGGTCATCTGGCCCACTACATATCCCTTGAGACCTTCGAACTTGCTCTCAAAGAACTTGAAACCGTCGTGCGATAGCCCCATGGTGGGCGCCAACTATCGTGGAATTATTACGTCAGATGTCCTAGTGTGAGGACTTAGTCGTGGAGCCATCGCGACTAGGTTAGATTAGAGGAGTTAAACCCGACAAAGGACACGGGGAGTTTATACTGGTTCGGGCCCTTGCGGTGAAGGTAAAAGCCTACGATCCAATTGTGGTGGAACTGATGGGTTCTCGATAACCAGGGAGCGAATCCGCCTTGCCTAGTTCTCGAGTTGTTGTTTCTTGTCCCTGAATCGCCACCGGGTCTTCCCTTTATGTACACAGGTTGACACCCGGCGCTTTACAGAATCCCAAGTCCGGCTCATACATGTATCGGGCTCGGTTTGTACCTTTCCCTATCTTACAATACAAGTTACATATCTCATGGCGGTTTATGTCTATGGGCCCTAATCCACCCTTGGGCTCTGGGCCTTTTAGTCTCTGCAGTAAAGAGCCATATTCCTTGTCTTCATGGGCTTCAATATAGATGATTCCTTGTGAGCATAACCTGGTCCCTCCTGGGCGGTTTATACTCAGTAGTTATATCCCCAACAATCTTCGTTCAATCCGCTGAATGCGCACTTTGCGCTAATTTTTATTCATCTTGCCATGAGTGGCCTCTTCAGGAGTGTAGTAATCCGCATAGATATCTTCAGGGATTTAGAACGTTGTGTTTGTCTCAGGCCTCTTGCCTCCCTTCTGAGTACGCTTTTCTTCAGCCATTTTCTTCAGCCGAGGATATCTAGAGAACCTAGTATCTCTGAGGAAGTATGCAGTTTCTCTTCAAGAAATGCTGCAAATGAGTTAAGTTGATGAGAACCTAGTGATTCAGCAGTAGACATGTGTACCTATGAACAGAGTATATGTGCGAAGAATTTGAAGAGGTCATATGTGTTCTCAGAAGTGGATTTTAAAAGAAATCAAGTTTGAGGAATTTGACCAGGGAGTCCTGAAGAATTTCACTAAAAGTTCTCGTCTTAGGTTCCAGAGTTGTATAGATTGGAAATCCACACAACTAAGGAATCTTGAAGAAAAGTACATCTTAGAGAGAAAGATCAAGAACAGATGCAACTGTGGTGTTTAAGAATGTGAAGATTGAAGAATAAACACTTTTTGAAGATTTTGTGAAAATCCTCATAATCAACAAGGGCGGTCAAAATGAGTTTTATTTACCCTTGACGAAGAATGCGATGAACAGAGAGATGAACTGAAGAAGCTCGTCCGTTCAGATCTTCCACGCCCTAACTTGGCGGAGGAAGACAGCTACGGCGGCAACGGAGGTGAAGATTTCCGCGGCCGGCGCGAGTACGATGGTGATGAGGTCGAGACAGCTAAGCTTTTCCTCACCGGCGATGATGGATATCAGCAGCGGTGCTAGGTCAGATAGCTTGAGTGGGAGAGGGAGAGATCGAGCAGAGTAAATGAACTGAGGAGCAAGGGAGGGGTATTTATAAGGCAGTGAAAAAATTTTCATCCGAAGAATTTGGACCAACATGCCCCTGACGCTTGCCATCCTAGCGACATGTGTCACCCACGTACAGAGAGGTGGAGATCGTGGGTGAGTTGTTTAATCATGACTGGATTTGCGGAAGGATTTGAGCGGCAAAAGCCAAAAAAATATGGAAATTTTAATGTTTCGTTCACAAATTCTTCAGCTGTCAAGTACACAGGAAATATTTTGAACGAGTTTCAATTAGAACACACATGAAGAATTTGTGAACAGACTGGGTTGAGTTTAGCATAGAGGGGGAAGGGTCCGATCACATTAGCTTAGATGAAAAAACGACTTGAAGAATTAGTTATAAGTGAATGTTGTAGAGGACATAAAAACTCACATATATATATAGCAATGAAGAATGACGATGGAAAGATTGAGGAAATTGCAAAGTTGAAGAATTTGAAGAATTGAAGAAATTGCAAAGTTCTAATTGAAGAATTTCAACTTTGGTTGGTGGCGCAACCTACCGTATAAGAATGATGATTTCAGACACCGCGTACAATTGTCGTAGGGTTCTGAGAATCAAATTCTTCATTAATTTCTTCACACTTAGAGGGTTAGTCTTCATTAATTTAAAAAAAGTTACTTCGTGTGTTGCACATCTAAGTCAACAATTTTGCATAAGTGTTAGGATGTGTGTCATTTTCAAAGGACATTCGAAGATTCTAAGATATTTAGCTCACACTGCAACTTGCTAAATCTCTTCTCATCCAAGGGCTTTGTGAAGATATTGGCCAACTAATCTTCAATATTTGTGTGGTCGATGGAGAGGTCTCCCTTCAACACATGGTCACGAAGAAAATGATGACGAATCTGGATGTGCTTCGTCTTCGAGTGCTAAACTGGGTTGCCAGCAATCTTGATAGCACTCTCATTGTCGCAGTAGAGTGGCTCATTCTTCACATTGATGCCATAGTCCTTGAGGTTTTGCTTCATCCATAACAATTGAGCACATCATGATCCAGCAGCAATGTACTCAGCTTCAGCAGTAGAGAGTGATACACAATTCTGTTTCTTCGAGGACCAACATACCAAGGATCGTCCGAGGAAATGACATGTGCCTGATGTTGACTTGCGGTCCACACGATCACCAGCATAGTTAGAGTCAGAATATCCAATGAGATCAAATGAGGAGCCCTTGGGATACCATAATCCAAGTGTTGGAGTGTGATCTAGATATCGAAGAATATGCTTCACAGCCTTATGGTCTGATTTCTTCGGTGTAGCTTGAAATCGGGCACACATGCAAACACTAAGCATAATATCCGTCCTAGATGCACATAGATACAATAAAGAGCCAATCATGGAGCGGTATACCTTTTGATTGAAGTCTTTACCATTTTCATAGGTGCATAGATGGCTGATACGTCTCCAACGTATCTATAATTTATGAAGCATTCATGCTATATTATTATCTGTTTTGAATGATTATGGGCTTTATTATACACTTTTATATTACTTTTGGGACTAAGCTATTAACCGGAGGCCCGACCCATATTGTTTTATTGCCTGTTTCAGTATTTTGAAGAAAAGGAATATCAAACGGAGTCCAAACGGAATGAAACCTTCGGCATCGTGATTTTTTGGAAGAATATCATCCTGGAGGCTTGGAGATCAAGTCAGAAGATCCTCGAGGAGCCCAGGAGATAGGGGGCGCCCCCTCCCTACAGGGCGCGGCCCCCTGTCTCGTGGACCCCTCGAGCACCCCCCCGACCGACTTCTTTCGCCTATATAACCCTACGTACCCTAAAACCATCGAATATCAAGATAGTTCAGGAGTTCCGCCACCGCAAGCCTCTGTAGCCACCAAAAACCTCTCGGGAGCCCTTCCCGGCACCCTGCCAAAGGGGGGATCCTTCACCGGTGGCCATCTTCATCATCCCGGCGCTCTCCATGGCGAAGAGGGAGTAGTTCACGCTCGGGGCTAAGGGTTTGTACAAGTAGCTATGTGTTTGATCTCTCTCTCTCTCTCGTGTTCTCTCTCGTGTTCCCTCTATGGCACGATCTTGATGTATCCCGAGCTTTTCTATTGTAGTTGGATCTTATGATGTTTCTCCCCCTCTACTCTCTTGTGATGAATTGAGTTTCCCCTTTGAAGTTATCTTATCGGATTGAGTCTTTTATGAGAACACTAGATGTATGTCTTGCCGTGCTTATCTGTGGTGACAATGGGACATCATGTGCCTCTTGATGTATGTTTTGGTGACCAACTTGCAAGTTCCGCCCATGAACCTATGCATAGGGGTTGGCACACGTTGTTGACTCTCCGGTAGAAACTTTGGGGCACTCTTTGAAGTACTTTGTGTTGGTTGAATAGATGAATGTGAGATTGTGTGATGCATATCGTATAATCATGCCCAAGGATACTTGAGGTGACAATGGAGTATCTAGGTGACATTAGGGTTTTGGTTGATTTGTGTCTTAAGGTGTTATTCTAGTACAAACTCTTGAATAGATTGATCCGAAAGAATAACTTTGAGGTGGTTTCGTACCCTACCACAATCTCTTCGTCCTTTCTCCTCTATTAGTGTCTTTGGAGTGACTCTTTGTTGCATGTTGAGGGATTGTTATATGATCTATCTATGTTATTATTGTTGAGAGAACTTGCACTAGTGAAATTATGAACCCTAGGCCTTGTTTCCTACCATTGCAATACCGTTTACGCTCAATTTTGCCATTAGTTACCTTGCTGTTTTTACAATTTCAGATTACGAATACCTTTATCTACCATCCATATTGCACTTGTATCACCATCTCTTCGCCGAACTAGTGCACCTATACAAATTACCATTGTATTGGGTGTGTTGGGGACACAAGAGACTCTTTGTTATTTGGTTGCAGGGTTGCTTGAGAGAGACCATCTTCATCCTACGCCTCCTACGGATTGATAAACCTTAGGTCATCCACTTGAGGGAAATTTGCTACTGTCCTACAAACATGTGCACTTGCAGGCCCAACAACGTCTACAACAAGAAGGTTGTGTAGTAGACATCAAGCTCTTTTCTGGCGCCGTTGCCGGGGAGGTGAGTGCTTGAAGGTATATCTTTAGATCTTGCAATCAAATCTTTTTGTTTCTTGTTTTATCACTAGTTTAGTTTATAAAAGAAAACTACAAAAAAAATGGGTTTAAGTTTGTCTCGTACGCTTCGTCTTTTTAATATCTTTCGTGAGTTTGATGGAAAGGAAAATTGTGCTCAATTGCTAGAATAAGAATGCATTAGAATGCTTGATACTAAATCTTTGAATGATGAGCATGATTGCAATGTTGTTAGTATGAACTCCTTGAATATCCATAGTATTAATGATGATTGCTCTAGTCATGATGAAAATATCTCTTATGAGCATGTCAACTTTTGTGGAGTGCATGTTTGCATGAACACACCTAATAGAGAATATATTTATTGCAAGAGGCATAAGCATTTAGAAACTAAATGGTTGCAAGAAAGTCTAGATGTGAGTGCTGAAAATTTAAAATTCCTTTGCCGTACTTGTGAACTTTGCAATGAACGTGGTCATTTACATCTCCAATGCAAATTGTTTCATGATCGAATCGTGTCCAAAAATTGTGATGACTTGATCTCCCTTGCAAATTACAATGAACTTAGTTTGCTTTTGGGTTATGAAGAATTGAAACATTTACTCAAGGATCTTCCAGAATTTGCCCATAAGAAATTCCTTGATATTGATCTAGAGAAGATTTATTTGTTTTGTGCGGTGAATTGCATTGAAAATCCTTATATTGCCAATTACCTAAAGAAAAGAAAGCAAATATAAGATGATGAGCACACTAATGAAAGGGAAGAGACTTCCCAATATCCTCCTATTATTTCTCTTGATGAATCAGTTAAAGAGGAGGAGCTTTGTATTCAACCAATCTCATCAATAAGGAGCTCGAAGAGGAAGGTTGAACCAACACATAATGTGAAGAAGAAAAATAAAAGAAGGAGCAACAAAGGTAGAAAGGTATCCCTCCCGAATGATGTTGCTCCTACTACTCATTGTGATGATGATAATTGCTTTACTATTGGTGCTATCCATATTTTTAACGATGAGAGTGATTATGCCTATGATATGAAAAGGCCCAAGCTTGGGGAAGCTATGTTTGATGAGTATGAAATATTTGAGAATATATTTGCTGAAATTAATGTTTGTCCCAAGCTTGGGGATGCTACGTTTAGTGAAGATGATATTTTTAGCATCCCAAGTTTTGATATGCAAAGTTGTTATGATGAAAGCATGCCTCCTATTTATGATGATTATACTGATGAAAGTGGGTTTGGAAGAGTGTCAACTTTAGGAAGTAATGATCCCACTATTTTGGAGGATGTTGAATTTTATTGTGATGAATATGAAAGTGGATTTGGAAGAGTGTCAACTTTATTTAGTGATTCCACTATCTTGGGAGAGGTTTCAATCGATTATGATAAGAACGAAGTTGCTACTTATGATGATTATTGTGATGAAACTTATGCTATAAAAAGTAGGGATGATTATATTTACAAATCTTGTCATGATTATGATTACCCTTTTTTCTTAACATTACTACTTAATGTGGAAACAATTTTTAGTGTTCAAGTCTCGTATGATACTCCCACTATTCCGAATGAGAAGATTTTTGCTTATGTGGAGAGTAGTAAATTTTGTATGCTTGTAGATCATGAAAATAATGCTTTAGGTGCTGGTCATGTTGTTGAATTCATTCATGTTTCTACTGAAAATTATTATGAGGGAGTAACTTATGCTTGTAGGAATTACAATAATGTCAAGTTTCCTCTCTATGTGTTGAAAATCTTGAAGTTATGCTTGTTTTACCTTCCTATGCTTGTTGATTATTGTTCCCCTAAGTTGTTTGCTCACAAAATCCCTATGCATAGGAAGAGGGTTAGGCTTAAATGTGCTAGTCATATGCTTCATGATGCTCCCTTTATGTTTCAATTCTTATCTTTTATGTGAGCATCATTGTCATCATCATGCCTAGCTAGAAAGGCATTAAAGAAAAGCGCTTGTTGGGAGACAATCCAATATTTATCCTTACTGTTTTTGTGTGTCCACATGATTATGCTAATGTATTAATCATGTTTTATAGCTCTTGTTTAAATAAAGTGCCAAGTAGAACCTTTGGGAAGACTTGGGTGAAGTTTATGTGATCTTGCTATAAAAAACACAAACTTTTGCGCTCACGAGATTAGCTGCCATTTTTACTGATGATTTTAGGTTGATTATTTTTGCAGATGATTAATAGACAAATTCCTCAGGTCCATAAATTTATTTCATAATTGTTTGAGTTCCATAAGTATATGTTTGATATAGATTACTACAGACTGTTCTGTTTTTGACAGATTCTGTTTTAATTGTGTTGTTTGCTTATTTTGATGAATCTATGGCTAGTATTAAGTGGTATGAACCATAGAGAAGTTAGAATACAGTAGATATTACACCAATATGAATTTATAATGAGTTCATCACAGTACCTAAGTGGTGGTTTTATTTTCTTATACTAACGCAGCTTACAAGTTTTGTTTTTGAGTTTTGTGTGGTTGAAGTTTTCAAGTTTTGGGTAAAGATTCGATGGACTATGGAATAAGAAGTGGCAAGAGCCTAAGCTTGGGGATGCCCAAGGCACCCCAAGGTAATATTCAAGGACAACCAAGAGCCTAAGCTTGGGGATGCCCCGGAAGGCATCCCCTCTTTCGTCTTCGTTCATCGATAACTTTATTTGGAGCTATATTTTTACTCGCCACATGATATGTGTTTTGCTTGGAGCATCATTTTATTTTGTTAGTTTTTGCTTTATGTTATTTAGAATAATGTTTTGCATCTTTAGTTTCAATAAAAAAGTCAAGGATGGCCTTTGCCATGCTTATTTTGCTAGTATACATGTTGCTGTTTCAAAACAGAAAGTTTACCGCTGTTGCAAAAATTCCCTAGAAAAGTCAGAGAATGGTATAATGTTGAATATTTTTGCATATTAAGCTCTGATAAATTTATTACAGTGGGAATTTTAGTTCATAATTTTTGGAGTCAGGGAAGTATTGATACACTGGCATTCTTTACAGATTGTACTGTTTTGACAGATTGCTGTTATGGTTGCATTGTTTGCATATGTTTGCTTGTTTAATTATTCTATTTGAGGATAGGAGTATTAAATATGCAGAGACATTTATTATTAAATGTTGAATAATAATGTTAGTGATTTGTTACAGTAGAATATGATATGGTTTTGCATTGGTTTATACTAACCTATCTCACGAGTTCTTGTTGAGTTTGGTGTGGATGAAGCTTTTTGATAAAAAGAGAAACCATGATATGAGAGGAATTAAGCAGACATAAAAGCTCAAGCTTGGGGATTCCCAAGGCACCCCAAGATAATATTTCAAGAAGTCTCAAGCATCTAAGCTTGGGGATGCCCCGGTAGGCATCCCACCTTTCTTCTTCAACAACTATCGGTTAGTATCGGTTGAACCTAAGTTTTTGCTTCTTCACATGAGTTGTGATATCCTTGCAATGTCATTTTATTTTGTTTTTCTTGCTGCTTGAAGACAATACCAAGATCTGAAATTCTTAAATGAGTGAGAGTATTCACATAGTTGCATAATTATTTAGCTACTCATTGATCTTCACTTATATCTTTTTGGAGTAGTTTTCATTTACTCGTGTGCTTCACTTATATCCTATGAGTAAATGGTTGAATGAGTTGAATGTCATAAATCTGAATTTATATATGTTCATTTGCTTATCCCATGGGGAGTAATGACTTCACATCTAAGAAGTAGAGGTTGTAAATTTATTGACGGTTAGCAAGCATTGTATTAGTCATTTGAACAATTCATGAAAGAATATTGAAGGAAGAGAGATTTCACATATAAATATATTATCATAGACATCTTTTATAATTGTGAGCACTCATTATGTATGACATGCTAAAGAGTTGATGTTGGACAAGGAAGACAACATAATGGGTTATGTTTTCTCGCATCTCAGTTAAAGTATATTGTCATGGATCATTCAAACATGTTGAGCTTGCCTTTCCCCCTCATGCTAGCCAAAAATTCCTAGCACCAAGTAGAGATACTACTTGTGCTTCCAAATATCCTTAAACCCAGTTTTTGCCATTAGAGTCCACCATACCTACCTATGGATTGAGTAAGATCCTTCAAGTAAGTTGTCATCGGTGCAAGCAATAAAAATTGCTCTCTAAATATGCATGACTTATTAGTGTGGAGAAAATAAGATTTGTATGAACTTCTTATGGAAGCAATAAAAGCGACGGACTGCATAATAAAGGTCCATATACAAGGGGCAATATAAAGTGATGTTCTTTCACATTAAGATTTTGTTATCCAACCCTAAAAGCGCATGGCAACCTCTGCTTCCCTCTGCGAAGGGGCTATCTTTTACTTTATGTCTTTTACTTTATGCAAGAGTCAAGGTGATCTTCACCTTTCCCTTTTTCATTTTATCCTTTGGCAAGCACTTTGTGTTAGGGTTATCCTGATATATATATCCAATTGGATGTACGTTAGCATGAACTATTATTGTTGACATCACCCAAAGGTGAATACGTTTGGAGGCAACATTATAAGCCCCAATCTTTCTCTGTGTCTGATTAAAACTTCATAACCACAAGTATTGTGTGAGTGTTAGCAATTGTAGAAGACTATATGATAGTTGAGTATGTGAAATTTGCTAAATCAAAGCTCTGACATAGACTCTTCCTGAAAGTAAGATGAATTGCAATTGTTTGATGACTAAGAATGAAGTTTGCTAGTTTTCAAGAAAGTTTATGGTCTATGCTTTAACATGTGAATTGCTTGTTACTAGTTCGTCAAAAGTTTTATGAGATGAACTACTGTTATGACATATATTGATGCTAATAAAGGTGATTGAAATTATCATTGATCAAACGTGTGCACCTCTAGCATTCACACTTCATAAATTCTTTATTTTATCATTTACCTACTCGAGGACGAGTAGGAATTAAGCTTGGGGATGTTGATACGTCTCCAACGTATCTATAATTTATGAAGCATTCATGCTATATTATTATCTGTTTTGAATGATTATGGGCTTTATTATACACTTTTATATTACTTTTGGGACTAACCTATTAACTGGAGGCCCAGCCCATATTGCTGTTTTATTGCCTGTTTCAGTATTTCGAAGAAAAGGAATATCAAACAGAGTCCAAACAGAATGAAACCTTCGGCATCGTGATTTTTTGGAAGAATATCATCCTGGAGGCTTGGAGATCAAGCCAGAAGATCCTCGAGGAGCCCAGGATATAGGGGGCGCCCCCCCCCACAGGGCGCGGCCCCCTGTCTCGTGGACCCCTCGAGCACCCCCCCCCCCCCCGACCGACTTCTTTCGCCTATATAACCCTACATACCCTAAAACTATCGAATATCAAGATAGTTTGGGAGTTCCGCCGCCGCAGGCCTCTGTAGCCACCAAAAACCTCTCGGGAGCCCTTCCCGGCACCCTGCCGGAGGGGGGATCCTTCACTGGTGGCCATCTTCATCATCCCGGCGCTCTCCATGACGAAGAGGGAGTAGTTCACCCTCGGGGCTGAGGGTTTGTACCAGTAGCTATGTGTTTGATCTCTCTCTCTCTCTCTTGTTCTCTCTCGTGTTCCCTCTATGGCACGATCTTGATGTATCCCGAGCTTTGCTATTGTAGTTGGATCTTATGATGTTTCTCCCCCTCTACTCTCTTGTGATGAATTGAATTTCCCCTTTGAAGTTATCTTATCGGATTGAGTCTTTTATGAGAACACTTGATGTATGTCTTGCCCTACTTATCTATGGTGACAATGGGATATCATGTGCCTCTTGATGTATGTTTTGGTGACCAACTTGCGGGTTCCGCCCATGAACCTATGCATAGGGTTTGGCACATGTTCTTGACTCTCCGGTAGAAACTTTGGGGCACTCTTTGAAGTACTTTGTGTTGGTTGAATAGATGAATCTGAGATTGTGTGATGCATATCCTATAATCATGCCCACGGATACTTGAGGTGACAATGGAGTATCTAGGTGACATTAGGGTTTTGGTTGACTTGTGTCTTAAGGTGTTGTTCTAGTACGAACTCTTGAATAGATTGATCCGAAAGAATAACTTTGAGGTGGTTTCGTACCCTACCATAATCTCTTTGTTCGTTCTCCACTATTAGTGCCTTTGCAGTGACTCTTTGTTGCATGTTGAGGGATTGTTATATGATCTATCTATGTTATTATTGTTGAGAGAACTTGCACTAGTGAAAGTATGAACCCTAGGCCTTGTTTCCTACCATTGCAATACCATTTACGCTCACTTTTGCCATTAGTTACCTTGCTGTTTTTACAATTTCAGATTACAAATACCTTTATCTACCATCCATATTGCACTTGTATCACCATCTCTTCGCCGAAGTAGTGCACCTATACAAATTACCATTGCATTGGGTTTGTTGGGGACACAAGAGACTCTTTGTTATTTGGTTGCAGGGTTGCTTGATAGATACCATCTTCATCCTACGCCTCCTACGGATTGATAAACCTTAGGTCATCCACTTGAGGGAAATTTGCTACTGTCCTACAAACCTATGCACTTGCAGGCCCTACAACGTCTACAAGAAGAAGGTTGTGTAGTAGACATCAATGGCCATTTGTGGGCATAGGGATTTTGTCGCCTTTGCAATCTTGCATGCCGAATTTCCTTATCACATCCTTGAGGTATTTTTCCCGGGATATGAATATGCCATTGTGTTGTTGACGAATTTGAAGATCTAAGAAGAATTTCATCTCTCCCATCATAGACATTTGATATTCCTCACTCATCATATAGGCAAATTCGTCACTGTAACGTTGTTCAGTACAGCCAAAGTTAATATCATCAACATATATTTGGCATACGAATAATTCATCATCATATGCTTTGGTGAAAAGAGTTGGGTCAAGTGAACCAGGTTTGAAGCCTTTCTTCATGAGGAATCCCTTAAAAGTATCGTACCATGCTCGAGGTGCTTGCTGGAGGCCATAGAGGGCCTTGTTGGGTCTGTAGATGTGATCTGGAAACTTTGGATCCTCAAAACCTGGTGGTTGAGAAACATATACTTCTTCCTCAAGCTTACCATTGAGGAATGCACTTTTAACATCCATTTGATGTAAGATGATATTATGATGGTTAACATAAGCAAGCAATATGCGAATAGCCTCAAGTCTAGCAACAGGTGCAAAAGTTTCATCGAAATCAATTCCTTCAACCTGTGTGTAGCCTTGAGCTACAAGACGAGCCTGATTCCTCACCAGAAGGCCATTTTCATCTTGCTTGTTACGGTAAATCCATTTGGTACCGATGATGTTGTGCTTGCGTGGGTATGGTCGTTTGACAAGCTCCCACACATTGTTGAGCTTGAATTGATGCAATTCATCTTGCATAGCTTGAATCCATTCAGATTCCATGAATCCTTCATCAACTTTGGTGGGCTTTGTGATAGAGACAAACGCAAAATGCCCACAAAAGTTAGACAAATGTGAAGCTTTTGAGTGCGTGAGAGGACCTGGTGCATTGATGTTGCTGATAATTTTCTCAATCTGCACTTTGTTTGCAACGCGAGAATGAGCAGGTTGACAACTTTGTTTTGGCACCGCATTGTTTTCAGGGACATTTTCTTCAATAGCAGCAGCGTGATTTTCTTCACGATCCAGAATGACTTCTTCAGCAGATTCTTTGGTTGGGATGACATCCTCAGTAGTCTTTAACTTGATGGATTCCTCAGGTGACATTTCATCTAGCACAGGAGGTAGGTGCTCTCTTTGCGAGCCATTAGTTTCATCGAACCACACATCTACAGTTTCAACAACCTTGTGGTGATGGATGTTGAAGACTCTGTAGGTGTGCGAGTCCTTCCCGTAACCAAGCATAAAACCCTCATGTGCTTTTGGTGCAAATTTAGAATTGTGATGAGGATCTCTAATGCAGCATTTAGCACTAAAGACTTTCAAATAACTTATATTGGGTTTCTTGTCAGTGAGGAGTTCATATGATGTGTTCTTGAAGAATTTGTGAAGATATACCCTGTTGATGATGTGGCATGCAGTATCAATAGCATCAGGCCAGAAACGAGGTGGAGTCTTGTATTCATCAAGCCTAGTGCGATCCATCTCAACAAGAGTCATGTTCTTGAGCTCCACGACGCCATTCTGCTGAATAGTATAGGGAGCAGATAACTCATGAGTAATACCAAGTTCAACAAGATAGTCATCAAGACCAGTGTTCTTGAATTCAGTCCCATTATCACTCCTGATATGCTTGATCTTCACACCAAAGTTTGTAGATGCTCTTGAGGAAAATCGTTTGAAGACTTCATGCACTTCATATTTGTAAGTGATGATATGCACCCATGTATAACGAGAATAATCATCAACAATGACAAAGCCATATAATGATGCAACATTAGTGAATGAGGCATAATTAGTAGGGCCAAAGAGATCCATGTGAACTAATTCAAAGGGACGAGAAGAGGTCATGATAGTCTTCGCGGGATGCTTGGCTTTGGTGATCTTTCCAGCCTCACAAGCCCCACAAAAGATGATCTTTGAGGAATTTGACACCCTCGATGCCAATGACATGCTTCTTCTTCACGAGTGTGTGCAAGTTCCTCATCCCAGGATGACCAAGTCATCGATGCCATAACCAGCCCTCTGAAGCTTTTGCTAGTAGACATGTGGCAGGTTGTGGTCCTGCAGAGAAATCAACAATATACAAGTCTCCTCTACTAAAGCCTTTGAAGACTTTGGAATTGTCAGATTCCATTAGCACAATGCAGCGATATTTGCCAAAGAAGACAACCATATCAAGATCACAAAGCATTGAGACAGACATGAGGTTGAATCCTAAGGACTCGACAAGCATAAATTTGTCCATGTGTCTAACCTTTGAGATCATAATCCTACCTAGACCCAATACCTTGCTTTTGCCTTTGTCAGCGTAGGTGATATGCTTCACATGAGATGGAGAAAAAACAGTGTCCATCAATAAGTTCTTGTCACCGGTCATGTGATTTGTACATCCACTGTCGAGGACCCACTGAGTAGCTTTGGGTAGTTCATCCTGCAGATGAATTAGTGCAACTTACGAGTCCATATACTTCAGCAGTGAAGAATATGATATCAATTTCATCAACAATAACAGATATAGCAACATGAGGATGTGAGAAATGAATGATTCATTTCTTCATGATTAGCTTGCGTCCATTCAAGCACATTCAAGTCTCCAGCAAATTCTTCAGACGATTAAGTTCATCTGGAGACCTGACCCTGCATAAAAGGTTAGTTCTTTTTCTTCACCACCCACATCTGGAGGGGTGGCAAAGAGTTCATCATTCTGTGAGCTCCATAAGAAAAAGATGGCATTAAAGCCAGTGCACTTCGTTTCACAGAAGAGGAGTTAGGATAAGCATATGAATAAGGAGAGAAATTCTTCCAGGACTTATGAACATAATGATTTTAAGAATAATGCACATATTATAGACTTTAGACTTTCCCTGCGAAACATAAGTGTTAGCACGATGATTGTCATATGAGGATTTTGATCCATATGAAGAATTTGATCTGAGGTTCCTATTCTTCATAGGTGGTGTCATGATGACATTCACCTAAAGATTTTCAACGCACCTTTTGGGAACCCAGATTTTCTTCATAGGGGAACCGTTCCCGCAGTCAGTACTTAGTACCAACATATCGAGCAAATACCTCGCCATTCTGATTTTTGAACAGTTTATAGTTGGAGTCAAATGACTCAACAAAGGAATGTGAAGATTCATAAGTAAAGCCATATAAAGTGCAAGGATGTACAGGATGTCCTTTTGCAGCAACCCATGAGGTTTTGGGATACTACTCAGGTTTCCAGTAGGTCCCATCAACATTGAGTTTCCTCTCAAAGGCAATACGCTCTTTCCTAGGGTTCCTGTTCAAGATCTGCTTTTTGAGCACATCACAAAGAGTCGGATGCCCTTCGAGGCTGTTGTATATGCCTGTCACATACAATTCCATCAACCCTGCATTATCATCAGTGATACTTGTGGTATCCTTAGATGAGGGACCAAAGATACAGTTGAAGAATTTACAGCAATAGAAGCATTTGAACATTCAGGAGAAGAATTAGCAGATTCACGCTCAATGCATTTCAGACATGGTGGAATAAATTCTTCCTGAGCGAAACTGATCTGTTGAGCAAGCAATGAATCGTTTTCCTTCTGAAAATCCTCATAACTCACTTTTAACTTTTCAAGATCATGCTTTCTCTGAAGAAATTCATATGAAAGCTTCTCATGATCAGCTAAAAGAGAGTTATGATGACCCGGAAGATTTTCAAACTTAAACTAAAGTCTCCGAAGATTATCAGTCAAAGAATTAGTTCGATTCAATTCCTCACCCAATAGGTCATCGCTTTTGTCTAGCAAATTTTGAATCTTTTCAAGAGTCTTTTGTTGTTTGACAACAATCTTAGCAAGTTTCGAATAGCTAGGTTTAATATTGTCATCAGATTCATGCTCACTAGATTTAGAGGGGGAATGTTTGAGTACCTTGGCACCTTTTGCCATGTAGCAATAGGTGGGAGCATAGTCATCAACGCTTTTTTCAGTAGTGTTGGGGAGGTCATTTTCTTCAGTGTTGAAGATGGACTTGCTGACGTAAGCAGTAGCGAGGGCTAGGCTCGCCACACCAGAGTCTTATTCCTCAATTCCTCCTCTTCCACATTTTCTTCAGATTCAGCTTCAAAGTCCATTTCCTTGCCAATAAATGACCAGGCCTTCTTTGAACAGATCTTCTTGTGAGATGAAGACTTTGAGGACTTTGATGATGAGGATTTTCAAGATTTCTTCTTCTTCTTTGAGTCATCAGAATCGTCATCCTTGTACTTCTTCTTTGATTCCTTTTACTGCTGAGGACAATCAGACACGTAGTTACCAGGTTTCTTGCATTTATGACAAGTTCTATTTTTGTAGTCACGGGACGAGGAATCATCACTCCTTGAAGATTTTCCAAAGTGACCATGGCGAGAGAACTTCTAGAATTTCTTCACGAGCATTGCTAGCTCCTGGCTCAGTTCTTCGGTGTCGGAATTCGGGATCTGGAAACCCGTGAAAGGTTCGAACTCTGGGGTGCGTGCGGAGATCTCAACCTGCCCAGCCTGCCTACTCGCGATCTCACTAGGCCTAGCGCGTCGAGCTCAAAGATACACAAAGACACAGAGATGTATACTGGTTCAGGCCACCATTCTGGTGTAATACCCTACTCCAGTGTGGTGTGGTGGATTTCCTCGAGGGGCTATGGATGAACAAGTACAAGGGATGAACAAGCCAAGTCCGAGCACGCCTTGGGCCCGGGGGCTACTGTCGGCGTCCTGGATATGGGGGTATCCAGGCGTGCCTGCCTGCGGCCCACCACGTGGCTTCATTGACGACCTGGTACGACCCAGCTTCAATGCCACACTACAAGATCCTCGCGAGGGGCCAAGCCTCACGTGGCAGACGATACCAAGACCCCCAAAGGAAGCAGCCTCCTCAGGAGGGCTCCTGAGGGGCGGAGAGTTCTATGCAAGATACCTCACAAGGCTCAGCTGACGTGAGCCATGACGACCAAGGCCAGATGGGCGCCAAGTGAGCGCAGAGCACAGGCTTCCTCTTTGGTGCAAGAGAGGCAAGCCACAAGCACGGAGTCCCGAGGAATCAGCCAAAGGATGCCATTTCGGTGCAATGAGACCAAGACCACCAGGACGACAGGACAAAGGGCAAGGGCGGAGCGCCGCAGACCCCAACCGCCTGCGGCCTTGATGACGCATGGCAACTGATGGGACGTGAGCGACTCCGCTTCCCCGCACTGCCTCGGTAACTACTCCTGCCTGACAGAAGGGATGGTGCCCGCTGACGGTGTCCTGGACTATGGAGTACTAACCACGTCGTCTCCCGATTAGTTGGATTGGGCCAAGGACCCCCATGGCTGTTTACTCATAGGCCAGTTCGGATAGCCGAAGTATACACAAGGAAGATTCTACAAGACTTGGTGATCAAGACAAGGACTCCTCCCCACCGGCATATTCGGCTAGGACTCTTGTTATCCTAGGCCTCTGGTACATTATTTAAACCAGGGTCAGGCTAGTCGATAGATGATTTTGACATTATTCATCATACCCTCAGGTTTAGACCACAACATATGATCTCGAGGTAGATCAACTCTTATAACCCCTATACTCATTAAAGTCAATCAAGCAGCATGTAGGGTATCATCTCATCAAGAGAGCCCGAAGCTGGGTAAAATCATGTGTTCATGTTACCATCGATCCTAAGACACACAGCTTGGGACCCCCTACCCGAGATCTGCCGGTTTTAACACCGACAATGGTGCTTTCATTGGGAGTTCTGCTGTGTGATCAGCAAAAGGATCAATGGCTTGACTGCAGATCAACTGTGACGTCATCTTCTTCATCACCGGCTCGACTGGTCACCTTGGCCTGACCGAGGACTGTGCCCTACCTTCGATCGTCATGTTCGGACGAGGGCCTTCATCAACATCAACTCCGATATCTATCAAGATCATGTAGGAATCATCCATGGAGCTCGGGGGCTCAATTTCAACATTGCCATTGGGCGACCGTGCTGTTTTTCTAGACAATGAACTTGTATCCGCCGCCACCGCCTCCTCGAGCTTCGCTTTGATGATTCCTTCGTAGGAATTGTGTGGAATTGAGTCTACGATGACCCTGTGAAATTTCGTCGCGTTCCAATGAAGCAATCTCCGTCAATATTCGATATACCGGAGCCCTGTTGAATCTGGACAAGAATCTGGACGAGTTTGGAGCATGGTGTCCAGCATCTAGCTCGGACGTCCTTTGAAAGATCCAACCGTTGATCGGCTGCTGGATTCCTATATCTACCACCTGTCAAAATTTAGCTCGATCCAACCGTCCAAACTCCGGTAACCTTCCGACTAGTGGAACACTTTTTGGATCTGTTTTCTGCCCGAGAACGAATCCAAACCGAGTTCATCTTCTTTATGAACGGGATTTCAGACATCCTTTTTGAAGGAAGTTTTTGTATGGGGTATTGTGTTTTATTCTCAAACACATCCCACTAATGTTAAAAGTATTTTTACAATACTATCTTCACCATCGCACCGGTATCAAACCGGCACAACAACATTGCTTCTCAGCGGCCGACCTGCGCTAGACACGTCGCTGCTTTGCTAAGACATGCTCAACTTCTTATGATCGTCACCTCGGCAAGCCGAACAACAGTGCGGCATCATGAAGGATAAATTATCACCAACATCGCTGCCCCATGGACTGCACAGAGCGGGCACAACGGCATCGCCGCATGGTCACTTCATCAAGCCGGCATTGACCGCGTCACAATTTATGACATGCGTCGGCATGGCCGCACTGTTGCTTCTTCAAGTCGATGTCCATCATGCCGAACTGCTTCAACACCTCGGCTGACATGGCAGCTGTAACGTCTCTTTATCAACCTGCTCCATCACCTCGGCTCGGCCGAGGGCTTCGCCATCTCTTCATCAACTTACTTCGGAGACCTCAGCGTCACCAGCCGATCAGCTTCATCACGTTAGCTGGACCACAGGCTTTGCCTCGGCGAGCCAACCTTTGCCAGCATCGCCATGCCTTTGCTTCATCACCCATCAGGCAACGGGTGTGCGGGTTGAGTCCCAATTTTGGGAGTAACCTTTCTTCGGACCGCTACAACAAATAAACAAGGTGCTATTAATCCTGGCAATTTCTGCTTGTTTGGGTTTATTTTTCCCAAGGAATTACTACTCTGCTTTGTTCCATCATCTATACACAGGTCTATCAAATGGTGGCCGCATTAACAACGGTCGCGTGGTGGTTCAGACAGTTTCCGTACATAGTTCGGCGAACACCGTATCCGGAACTCAGACCGACCTGTGAATTCAGGCTTTGACATGCCTTTACCATATCACGTCGACGCTCTGCATCGACATTGACCTCGACGCTCAGGCCATATCTCATTCATTATTTACTTCACTTGTATTAAATAAGTAGAAGAATTTTTTTAATATACATTATAATCTTTATTTGTGATTACTTTTGGTTTGCACTATTTTATCTGTGCAACCAATCGACTCAGACTGAGCCACGCTTCGCCTCCGTCGACCTAATTGTGTTGTCGCCTTGGCATGCCGACCTGCTCCATTATCGTGGCTGGACTGGGAGCTTCATCTTCTCGGAGTGCCGAACTCTCTGCTCGGCCACCTTGGGACCAGCCTGGGGGCTGGAACCTTGTCATGCATCAAGATTGGACCGTGTCATCAATGCCGAACACATTAGCCAGCTAAGTCGCTTTTATGCTCAAAAACTTACAGTTTTAAATTTTGTTTGGTTCAACCAAGCATTATACTTCTTTGGCAAAAAGTTGTTTGTGAAAAAATTTCTTATCATAACCTTATTTGTGACACGCAAATCCGAATACCTCCTTTAGTTGGGGGCTTCCTTTATGTAGTCTTTCCTCTTGCATATGATTATACTTGTACGGCTTCATTCCTTGTTCGTGTATTACGCCACAATATGCACCATATTGACTTAAGTGTTCCTCAAGCTGGGTTGCCTTGCTCCTGTGCTTACCCCTATGTTCCCGATTGTTCGGCTAGGGAGTAAAGGGAGCACATCTACGATTATCACGACCTGGTCATCCGAGCTCGGACCTCAGACTGGGTGAAGCCGAAAGCTAGCGCTCTTATTGTTTTCAATCATGGTCGGAACACAATGGAACTCATGAGTACAAAAAATCTATTGCACAAGTCTCATAGTAACAATGAGCAACCGAAGAAAGGTATCAGTGGAGGTACTATTTTCTTCGAAGATGCTTCTTACACTTCGTAAGTAATATAGCATAAGTTCCCTGAGCGCGCTTTGTCTGTTGCAGCCTTATGGCCTAATTGCATGGTTATTGGAAACACCGTCGATATTCTCGACAGGTGGAGTACATAACACTTTTTGGTCCTTGACCGAAGAGGGAGAAGCCGACGGTCGGTTAAGACCCGTTCAAAGTTTGGGTGAACATAGATATGATGTAAGTACTTTGGTACATAGAATCATTATACATAAAATTCTTTTACCCAAGTCACTTGGGGGATCTTAAAATATATATGAGATGTTTAATAGTAAATGTGTTTTCTTCTTGGTCATTGCAAAGTCTTTTTCTACCGCTCCTTTTTCGACTCGAGTGTATGGTCAATAGCCGGATAGCATGTCTTCTCTCTAAAAGCCGCTCGAGTTTAGTTCACTAAACTGGCCTCGGAGAAGTATTCCACCTTTCGGATAAGGAGCTTGAAGCCGTAGGCTGACCCACGTGAAGTCTTGAGATCGGATGTGTCATGTTAAAGCATGACAGAAGCACAATTTTTTTCTAATTTTCGGATTGGCACCGAACACTTGATCTTGTTCGGACGTCAAGCTTTTACTGACGTTTTATGGTTTTCCAAGCTTATGGAACTTTTAAACTATTTGTGTGTTTCCAGCACAAGTCTCGTAGTGCAATGCCGGACACCTTTAGGAATTCGGCAAAAACATTCTCGGATATTTCTATGTATGCATCGGTTTCAAATTGTGTCTTCGGTCAATAGTTGGGTTGCCCGGCTCCTGTGCTTGCCTCCTACGTTCCGCTTTGTTCGGCTAGGTGTGCAAAGGGAGAACCACTGCGATTGTGCTTCCAGCTCGCATGGTTAAGCACCTTAGTGGAGAAAGCCGAAAACTGACTGTCACAATAAGCGTAAACTGGTCAGTGATCCGATGACTATGTTAAATGACGGGCCGTTCATAACATTGGCCGAAGTGTTTACAGCTTGACCTCGGGGGCTCATAGCTAGCTTCCCCAGTTTAAAGCTCCTATGACTAAGTGAAATTTATAAAGCCCGCATATCTGATTGCCTCGTTTCCGCTAACACAACAACCTTCGGGCACCAAGACGTCGGCTAAGGGTTGTCTTGTTATTGCAGTAACACCCTGCGTAGTATCTACAAAGGGGTAGAAGCCGATGATGGGCCACTTTCAACTGATAAATGGTCGCAACAAAGTCAAAATAAACATATCATCGGCATTTGTATTTAATATACAAGGGCGTCCTTCCGTAATAATCGTTATAAAGCCATAAATATGCATCAATTTGACTTAAGATTTTGGCCAAGCTGGGTTGTCTAGCTCCTGTGCTTACCCCTACGTTCCTGATTGTTCGGCTAGGTGGTAAAGGGAGCACCTCTGTGATTGTTACTATCGGGTCATCCGAGTAAGTACCTCAGACTGGGTGAAGCCGAAAGCTAGCAATCTTAAAGGATCACATTGGTCGGCAACGACGGAAGCGAAAATTTTGGTTCATTAATAACATAGAGTTAGGGAACTTCCCCAAACTAAATCCTCAATATTTTCCTCCCACATTGACCGAAGGTGAGGTTTCATGATCATGATAAGCATGACGACCCAAAGAAAGGAACCGATAGCGGGACTATTTTCCTTGGAAGATGTTTCTTACATTACGTAATATAACATATCTCTCCGTGTACCTTTGTTTATAAAACTGTATGGCCGGATTGCCTTGTTTTCCATAAATCTTTGCCCTTATAACGACTTTACAAAGTAGGAAAACACTCCTCGACTAATGGCTGAAGAGGTTGAAGCCGACCGTCGGTCAACAAAGTTTTGTACAATGGTGATCCGAGCATTAATGATGTAAAGTACTTGGATACATAAACTCATTACACATAATTTGTGATTTTACTATGGATATCGATCCTTAATCTGGCCACACGTGCCCGCATTAAGGATCGGGGGCTACTGGGCTTCGGGCTTATTATTTACAAATATTAAAGGGGCACATCGATCCCCTAATCTGGTGATGGCACCCAACCAGTATCTTGGGGGCTACTACATTGCCTGTTCAATGCAGAAATTCAAAGTGCTTGGGGTCAGCTTGATCAAACTATGCGCAAATGCGTCTTCGGATAACAATAGGTACCATCTGGACCTATCCGGCATCAAGCTGGTATATTACAGTGACTTCTCAAAACCCTCTCTCAAGGGTCCATCCGCCGATCACTAACTCCTCTAAAGTGCATCTTGAAATTTTAGGCCGACACACACCTTGAGGGCTACTGGCTACATATCTCGTCAGTAAGTGAATTTCATCAATTGGAAATAAAATCCGCAAACAATCAGCCCACAGTCGGGGTGGTGCACCACCTCGGAAGCAGTCCGACATTAAGCTCGGCTAAACTCCTTCAACTTTTTTGCACCAAGGTGATCTATGACACCTCAAATAAAGTCCGGCGTTAGAGCTCGGATACAGTCCGGCGATGTAGCTCGGATACAGTCCAACTATGGAGCTCGGATACAGTCCGGCGTTGGTGCTCGGCTACAAAATATACCTCGAATGCAGTCCGGCGTTGGAGCTCGGATGCAAGAGGACACCGCCGCCCGGGAACAACTTCAAACCCGAGGTGTGGCGCAAAGAATAACAAGGCATTGATAAAGGTCGATAACTTAAAGGGGCTCCTCGGATACCCGACATGTAAGCTCTTCAGATTTACTTCGGCAATTCTCAAGATTGAAGATAAGAAAATTTGTTGAACCAGCTTTCAAGACCAGCGACGGAAGATGAAGAATAGTTTGGAAGAATCAAGGAGCGTCCCCAACTTTAAGACCGGTTCAGGAGGCTACTGACGGTGTCCTCGACTATGGGGTACTAACCACGTCGTTTCCCGATCAGTTGGATTGGGCCAAGGACCCCCATGGCCGTTTACTCATAGGCCAGTTCGGACAGCCGAAGTATACACAAGGAAGATTCTACAAGACTTGGTGATCAAGACAAGGACTCCTCCCCACCGGCATATTCGGCTAGGACTCTTGTTATCCTAGGCCTCTAGTACATTATTTAAACCAGGGCCAGGCTAGTCGATAGATGATTATGACATTATTCATCATACCCTCAGGTTTAGACCACAACATATGATCTCGAGGTAGATCAACTCTTGTAACCCCTATACTCATTAAAGTCAATCAAGCAGCATGTAGGGTATTATCTCATCAAGAGAGCCCGAAGCTGGGTAAAATCCTGTGTTCATGTTACCATCGATCCTAAGACACACAGCTTGGGACCCCCTACCCGAGATCTGCTGGTTTTAACACACACACTCGCCACAGGGCTTTCATTGCCCCTTCTTCGTCTTGCTCCAGATCCCCTTATCCCCATAGCGGAAGAACTCACCTGATCTGCGGATTCTCTGTCAAATCTCCAGCTCGATGGCCACCGCAAGGACCGTGACTCCTGCTCCGGTTGCCGACTCCGCCTGGTATGAGCCAGGGCTGATGGAGCCTAGTGTGTCTGGGGATAAGCTCCAGACCACGCTCCTCCTGACGGCGAGCGACGAGAACCAGTGGGGGAAGACAGCGCTCCGGGTCGCCACCATGGCACTAGAGCCCGCGGGCAGTAACTTCTTCCCCTTCTTCATGCACATCATCTACTCGGGGCTGGTACCTCCATTCTCCCGCTTCTTCTTTGCCATCCTTCATCACTACGTTCTTCACGCTCTCCACATCCATGCCAACTCCATCCTCCTTCTATCTCTTTTCACCTTTTTACTATGAGGCATTTGTGGGAGTGACGCCCCGCCTTCGCCGACGACGTCCCGAGCGGCACCAACCGCGAGATCCCCCGCTCTCAAAAGCTCTGCGCCAACTGTTCCACCTCAGCACCTGCTGCTGAGCATGAAGAGGAACTATGCCTATGCCGGCCAGTAAGTTCTCCCCTTAATCTTGTTAGTTGATCCTTGGAACGATGTTGAGCATCTTCTCCTGTCTTTAGCCAGCAGCCATCGAAGAAGCAGAAGGAAGGTCCGGAGGTTGCTGTGCCTGCAGGCACTGGAGAAGCTGCTGCGACCCTGGTGAAGGAGTGTGCTGCCGCCCCTGGGGTTCTGGAGGTGAAGCCATCTCCAGAGGACGTGAACGCCCGCCCTCAGGAGGTACCGGTGCCCCTGGCAGGCCCAACTCCTCGGGCGCCCAGCCTGGCCGTGGCTGCTGAGGCCGACCAGCCTCCGGAGCCCCCGGTCCTTCTTGAGCTGAGGTTTCTTCGGCCTTGGTGTCGCAGGCGTCTCCTTCATTGTCTGGCGCTTGACCGAGTCGTGGCGCTCCAGCTTACTTCAGGAGCCTGGAAGAGGCAAGGGTGGCGTTGGACCTCCTCTAGGGCGAGCTTCAGGGCCAGGACAATCGTTCGGCGCAGGGACGCCTGGGGCTGATCTCTGGCTAGCCCAAGGCTGATGCGTCTGTCTGCACGGCCTGGGGTTCTGTGGAGGAGGGCGAGAAGGCGCTTAGGGTGGCCGCCACGGAGCACGACCTGGCGCGGCAGGAGGCCACAGAAGCTGAAAACCGGTGCCGTGCGGCAGAGGCTGATCTGAAGACTCTCCAGGACCGGCAAGCCGCTCAGGCCAGCCAGCTCTAGCAGCGCGAGGAGAAGATGAAGGCCCAGGAAGCTGTCATCGCCGGCCAAGACACCAAGTTGAAGAAGACGGACTCAGAGCAGGCTGGAGAGCGCGACCGCCTGGCGAAGCTGAAGGGTGAGATGGAGGCAGCCCAAGCAGCCCTTGCCGAGGCTAAGAAGATGGCCGCCATGGAGCGCAACACCCTTACTTCCCTCGAGGTACGTTTACTCAAGGCCCAGAAGGCACTTTTTGGAGATCATTCCTCGAAGAAGGCGGTGGTGAGGACCCCGAGAGAGAGCCCTGTTGCTCTGCTTCCCGAAGTCGTGGCGGTGCTCGAATATGCGGTCGACGGGTTCGCCTCCTTGGTGGAAAGCGAGGCGCGCTGACTTTCCTCCTCGGCTCTGACGCGTGTCTTCAGTCGCCTTTATCTTCAGGATGCCAGCTTCGACCTCTCCTCCTTCCTTGCTCCGGTGGATTCCTCCTCCTAGGATGTTGCTGTTGCCGCTGTGAAGTGCTCCGTTGACGCCATGCTGAGCAAGTTCCTGGTCGTTGGCCCTCCGGCTGAGGCCGGTGGGACGGGCAACACGCCTGGCGATGAGGCTCCGCCAGCGGACGGTGGCGACGCCCAAGTATGAAGAGGTGGCCTGGCGATTCTGCTCTTCTCCGTTTGTCCTGCATCATGCAACATGCCTTGGGGAGGCGTTTAAAACTGTTTGCTTGGAATAATATGTCTTGTAATAACTAGATTATGCTCCTTCAGCTTTTCCGTTTGCTTTGTTTTTCTACGTCGGCAGAGCCCGGCCCCGCGCGTGCCTCAGCCGTTGTTGGGTTGTCCGGATCACCAGGACGAGTCCAAGAGGTGAGTGGCTACGTGACCAGTTAGGCACCTGAGTTGCGATGCTCAGGAGTCCTCCTTGACGTGCGAACAGCTTAAGAAAAGATGCAGCGGGAAGCCTTGGTGTTCTGCACCGGCAGGGCCCGGCCCCGCACATGCCTCAGCCATCGTTGAGTTCGTCCGGGTCACCAAGATGAGGTCAAGAGGTGAGGAGCTACATGGCCAGTTAGGCTCCTGAGTCGTGATGCTCAGGAGTCCCCCTTGACGTACGAATGGCTTGAAATAGAAGGGTTACTACCAGGTCTTGGCGTTCTGCGTCGGCAGGGCCCGGCCCCGCGCATGCCTCAGCCATTGTTGAGTTCGTCTAGATCACCAGGACGAGATCAAGAGGTGAGGGGCTATGTGGCTAGTTAGGCTCCTGAGTCACGATGCTCGGGAGTCCCCCTTGACGTACGAATAGACCATCCTACCTTCCCTCGCCGGGCTCTCGCTCGGAGGGGTGCGCGAAGACCAGGCCCGTGAGGCATGGCGAGATGGGGTACGCCAGGTGTGACCTGGCGTAGCCCCCGTGCCCAGCCCCCTCGCACTACCCTCCCGAGGGAGAGCAGTGCGGTGAGGCTAACCACCAAACGCAGAGGCTCCCTGAGGTTAACGTGGCCGTGAGGCCACCCCCCAGTTGTTTATCACCAGTGCGGAGCATAGCGCTGCCATCCCCCACACGGGCATAGCCGCTCCTCGGTAGTGTCGACGGCCAGCGCGGAGCATGGTGCTTCCACTGGTGAGTGGGAGGGTGCTCCCTCGGAGGAGAGCCCCCGGGGCGTGTACAGCCCCGCCCTGACACGTTGCTTGCACGGCAGGGCTGGAGGAGGTGTATATGGGCACCCGTGAGCCAGCACGGGACTCACAAGGCCCCACCTCAAGGCGGGTTACGCCTGGTCTTGATTGGGGGTGCTTGAGTTGGTCCTGCGAGATGGTTAGGCAGCCTGCGCCGAAATGAGTTTCCTGAGGTTATTGCATGAGAAGGCCAGACACCAACGACCCCAGGAGGTGACATGAACAGGGTCGGCCTGCCAGACGGAGCTCAGTCGCTGGATTTACCGATGCTGCAGGGACGGACCCGAGCACATACACCATGTCCAGTCTTCTGATGCAACGATCCTAAAGAAAAACAATCGGCGCGCGGTTCCCATGGCCACAGGGGCACCAGGTCGCGCGCCCTCACTCATCCACCCGCGACTAGCTCATGCGAGAACAAGGCACCAAGAGCCACAGGAGGTTACGTACATGGAGGCGAGCCCGCGAGCCAGAGCTCATCTACTTGGGTTTAGCGACGCTACAGGGACAGACCCGAGCACAGACGTCGTGCCAGTCCTTAATCATGAGGCGGTCGTGTGAGGGCTTGCAAAGACGTGATACGTTCTTAGCGACGAAGCGCCAGTCAGGCAGTCAATAATTCAAAAATAACTTGAAAGGGATTGTAATTGGCTCTGATGCGCAAGGGATACATGCCATAGGGATGGACACACACGGCCTGGGGATGATGCAGCCCGAGGGCCGCCCCCAAACTGAACGAAGTAAAGAGATATCACATGGTACCGTCGCTGAAGAATTGTTGAAGTAGCCAAAAAATGCGTGCCGCTGGAGCCATTCCTCATGAGCCGCTCCTATGCCGAGCCTCAGGAGACTCGGAGGGGCCGAGAGGCTCATGAAGATGCTCCTCCATCTCCGCCAGGAGCGCGTGGTGCCTGGACTCGCAGGCTGTATGAGCGTCTCTCATGCAGCATTGGAACACCTCAGGTGCGCCCATCAGGCCAAAAGGCATGCGAACATAGCTGTGGGGCAGTCCCTCACATCGGCCGACACGATACGGCCACATGAGCTACCGAGACGCAACCCTGCTGAGCCCAGGGATGTCGATGAAGACACCGAACTCCTTACCCTCGCCTATGCAGTAAGCCACGCCACGCGGCAAGAGACGATCGCCTTGCAGAACCCTTCTTGCCTGAGTCTCCTCGATTGCCTTGCTGATGAACTCCTGAACGCCTGGTGCCTCACGCCTGTTGCCTTCTCCTGAGAAGCGTTCTCTGAAGAGCGCCTCCACATGGTGCCTGAGCGCCACTCTCGCAACATTGGCTAGATCTGATGCCCTCTAGAGGAGAGCCCCCGAGCCCAGCCTGAGAGGGGCGCCGGGAACGCCTTCCTATGCGATGGGTGACGGTGCCGCATCCGGAGACGCGAGGCTTAGTGCTGCATTCTCGAGTGATGCTCCCTCAAGAGACCCTTGTCCCAATTGTAGTTTCTTTGTATTGGGGGTGACCTTAGGAGGGAGAGCGCCGTCTTCGTCTTCAGGGTTCTCAACTGCTGCAGCTTGGAAGGCGTGCTCGAGGGAGCACACCACATCCTTCTCCTGACATGCGACCGTGATGATGCCGCCTCTTCCTAGCATCTTGAGAACGTTGTAGCCATGGTGCATGGACACCATGAACTTGGCCAGTGCTGGGTACCCTAGGATAGCGTTGTAGGGCAGGCGAATGTCGGCGACGTCGAAGTCGATGAGCTCGGTGTGGTAGTTGTTGCACTCACCAAAGGTGACGGGGAGGCAAACCTGCCCAATCGGGTGTGTCAATCCGTCGGTTACTCCTGAGAATGGCTTGGTGGGGTGAAGCTGGTAGTATGGCACTTGGAGCCTGTCGAACTTGTGAACAGAGAGAACATTGAGCCCTCCTCCCCAATCGATGAGGGTCTTGGTGACGGTCACGTTGCTAATGACTGGGGAGCAGAGCATGGGGAGCGCGCCTGCAGTGGCCGCCCACTTGAGCCGGTCCGAGGAGTCGAAGGTGATGGCACACTTGGACCACTTGAGAGGGCGAACTGCTTCAGGCTTGAGGAGCGTTGCGTTCACCTCGCGCGCAAACTTCTTGAAGACACGGTGGGAAGCTGGGGCCTGCGAGCCGCCCAAGATGCAGGTGATAGCACGAGGCTCTTGGAAGCCCCCAGCCCCCTTGTCCTGGTGGCGATCTTCTTTCCTTCTTGGGGGTGGAGGCAGAGGAGGCAAGGCTGCGTTGCTGAGGTCGATCCTCGTGAGGCTGCTCCCTCCAGTTTCCCTCATGAGGCTGGTCCTGCCAGCGGCCCTCGCGAGGCTGGTCGCGCCACTCCTAACGACGGTCGCCGTCATCCCAGCATCCTCCTCGTCAATGACCCCCGCTACCGTAGCCTCGATCATTGCGCTCGGGGCATCGACCGAGGCGCCTATCATGGAGAGCCCTGAGCTCCTGGCAGTCGCTGGTGTTGTAGGTGTAGACGTTGTGGAAGGCGCAGAACGGGCGCTTGCCCTTGGATGACTCGGGGTGCTCGCAGCCGTGCTTGGTCTCGGGCTCGGCCGCGAGCACGGCTGGCCCCTTGTGCTTCGCGTCCTTGGCCTTGGTCTTCTTGTCTTCTGGATCAGCATCAGGGAGCTTGAGTAGGGAGAGGCGGCCCTCCTCAGCCCTTGCGCACCTGTTCGTAAGGTTGAACATCTCCTGAGCAGTGCAGAGATCCTCGTGGATGGCGAGCTCCTCCTTCATCTTGGCATCACGAACACCATCGGAAAACACGAAGATGATAGCCTCATCCGATACCTTAGGGATCTTAAGGCGGACGTTGTTGAAGCGCTGAATATACTTCTGCAGGGTCTCTCCGGGTTGCTGCTTGATGCGGCACAAGTCGCCCGCGGCCGGTGGGCGACCGCGAGTGCCCTGGAAGTTAGCGATGAAGCAGCTGCACATCTCCTCCCAGGAAGAGACCGACCCCTCGGCCAAGTTCGGGAGCCAAGAACGCGCGCCATCCTTGAGGGCCATAGGGAACCAGTTTTCCATGATCTTCTCGCCGCCGTTGGCTGCCTCAATGCTCAGCTCATAGAGCTGCAAGAACTCGATGGGGTCTGCAGTGCCGTCATAGCGTGGAGGCAGGTCGGGCTTGAACTTGGTTGTCCAGATGACGTTGCGGAGCTCTGGAGTGAACACGCGTCATCCTACCGTGGCCATCGGAGGTTGTCGAGGGGGTGGAACGAGATCCTGGTGCTCGTGCACCACCACCTCCTGTGGCAGCACACGGGCCTGGTGGTGGGGCACTGGAAGCACGCGCGCTTCCTCGTGGGGGCGCTGCACCACCTAGCAGCTCACGTCATCCCGAGCCAGCACTGGGCGCTGCGGGTCACGCTGTGGAGCCATGTGCCTTGGCTCGTCGATGGCGCCTCGGGCCGGAGGTGGAGGAGGAGCACTGTGCACGACGTCGCCTGCTGCAGGTGGTTGCTGAGACAGCGAGCGAGCCGGCCTGTCGTAGCCCCCGTGGGCGGCGCTGATGAGCTCGGTGATGCGTGCGAGCCACTCCTCGTAGAGATCTCCCGTCGGGCGGTAGCGAAGAAGCTCCCGCGCCATGAGAAGGGCCACCTGCAGGGCCACCTGGCTGTGGCGCGCGTGAGATGATGAAGCTGCTAGGGTCAGCAATGGAGTGGCGGTGCGGCCTTCACGGCGCACCGACGGGTGCAGCGATGAAGCTTGCTGCTCGTGGCCGGCATGGCCCGTGGCGGCGTTAACCACGGGAGAAGGAGCACGGTGGGCGCGGCCATCCCCCGCCGGAGCCGTCTGAGCGACGCGGGCAGCGACAGCAACCCGACGCTCGACGCGAGCCCTGCGCGCATCGGCCAGGAGATGTCGGAGCGGAAGGAGATCGAAATGGAAGGGAGGATCCGATGCACCCCTACCTGGAGCGCCAAATGTCGGATTTCGGCATCCGGCAACCCGTGAAAGGTTCGAACTCTGGGGTGCGTGCGGAGATCTCAACCTGCCTAGCCTGCCTACTCGCGATCTCACTAGGCCTAGGGCGTCGAGCTCAAAGAGGCACAAAGACACAGAGATTTATACTGGTTCAGGCCACCATTGTGGTGTAATACCCTACTCCAGTGTGGTTTGGTGGATTGCCTCAAGGGGCTATGGATGAACAAGTACAGAGGATAAACAAGCCTCCGGAGGAGAGGTGTTCTTGAGTGTGGTGGTTTTGGTCCGAATGGATCCGTCCCCTTTCTATGGTGGTGGCTAGGTCCTATATATAGTGGCCTTGGTCCTCTCCCCAAATATGAGTGGGAAGGTATTCCACAATGACGGGATTTGAAAGGGGACAAGTAGTACAGTGTATCCTGACAAAAGTAGTCTACGCCTGCGAAAAGCCTCTGGTCGTGACGCTGCGGTGGGCTCGCTGATGACCTCCGTCCTGTCGTCCTGGCGGTCTTGGTCTTGTTGCACCGAAATGGCAACCTTTGGCTGATTCCTCGGGACTCCGCGCTCATGGCTTGCCTCCCTTGCACCGAAGAGGAAGCTTGTGCTCTGCACCCGCCTGGCGCCCGCCTAGCGCCCTTCTGGCCTTGGTCGTAATGTCTCTCGTCAGCTGAGCCTCGTGAGGTATCTTGCATAGAACTCTCCGCCCGTCAAGAGCCCTCCTGAGGAGGCTGCTTCCTTTGGGGGTCTTGGCGTCGTCCACCTCGCGAGGCTTGGATACCTCCATAACCAGGATGCCGACATTCAGGATCACCAAGGCTGCTACCAGAATCTTCACCTTTAGATTTAGAGACTGCCTTGGCCCTCAGAGCACGTGATCTTCCATAGCTCGGCCCATAGAGGTCTCTCTTCTCAGCAAGCTAGAACTCATGAGTGTTTAGCCTCTCGAGGATATCGGCGGGATCTAGTGACTTGTATTCACCTCACTCTTGAATCATCAGTGCAAGGGTATCGAATGAGGAATCAAGTGATCTCAGCAATTTCTTCACCACTTCATGGTCGCTGATGTGAGTGGCACCTAGTGCTTGAAGCTCATTTGAGATGCCAGTGACGTGATCGAAGGTTTGCTGAACATTTTTGTTGTCGAGTCTTTTGAAGCGGTTGAAGAGATTGCGAAGAACATCAACTCAGGAGTCACGTTGAGTGGAGACTCCTTCGTTGACCTTGGATAGCATGTGCCAAATCAGCTTAGTAGTTTCCAAAGCACTCACTCTGCCATACTGTCCTTTACTCAGATGACCACATATGATATTGTTCGCTTGAGAATCGAGTTGCTTGAATCTCTTCACATCAGCAGCATTCACAGATGGAGTGACTGAGGGGACGCCATTTTCCACAACATACCAGAGATCGTTATCAATTGCCTCAAGATGCATGCGCATCTTCTCTTCCAGTAGGGGTAGTCCGTCCCATCGAAGGTAGGACACCCAGCCGAGACCTTGGTCATACCTGCAGTCGACATAACTAAAACTCTAGGTGGTTAAACCAAAATCACACAGAACAAGGGAGTACCTTGCTTTGATACCAATTACAAGTGTGTTATATCGACTAGAGGGGGGTGAATAGGCAATTTTTACAAATTCATCACTGGGGAATTTCTAGGTGAAGAAATTCCTAAGTGAAGACACACTAGCAGCGAAATAAGTACTCAGGTATAAGCATAACAGAGCAACAACATAGTCATCATGATGAAATGAAAACAAGCACAGAGTATAGATAGCGTGAAAACATGATAAGCAGGCTAAAGACAATGTGACTGAAGAAATTGGATTGATGAAATAGAGAAAGTCTTCAGTTAATGTCTTCAAACAGTAATGATCAGGTTCATCAACACATGAATGAGGAAACGGAAGGATTGAGGAAATAGAACTAGTTGGCTTGATGAAGACAATGATTTGGTAGACCAATTCCAACTGCTATGACAGTTGTACGTCTGGTTGGAGTGGCCGAGTATTTAAACTCGAGGACACGCAGTCCCGGACACACAGTCCTCATCGTATTCTCCTTGAGCTAAAGTCACACAGACCTCACCCAATCACTCATGGTAAGTCTTCAGGTGACTTCCAAACCTTCACATACATGGTCTTTCGGTGATCCACAATTCCTTTTGGATGCTCAGACCATGATGCCTAACAGTCTGGAGGATGCACAGTCCTCAAAGGTAACAAACGTCGGTTCCACATAGGAACAATCTCTTCAGTGATGCTCAATCACTTTGGGTTTGTAGGTGTTTGGGTTTGGGTTTTGGGTTTTTCCTCACTTGATGATTTTTGCTTAAAGTCCTCGAAGGATGGGATGCTCTCAATGACAAGTGTTAGTTTCTCTCGGAGTAGCCAACCAGCTAGTGGTTGAAGGGGTGGCTATTTATAGCCTAGGTAGTAGCCCGACATGATAAGACATAAATGCTCTTCAATGATATGACCGTTAGGTAGAAGATAGTTTTGGATAGCTGGCGCGTAGCACAATAATGGTTGGAAATTTGAGGTTCGAATTCCTCAGGGCTATAATGTTCCTCACTGTGTAGACAATCTGCACTGGCGAATTCCTAACTCCTCAGCCAGAACCAATTCTTCAGAGACTAGAAGATCTTCATCTCTGTCACTGAAGAAATTGACTGAACTGATATGAGATTTCCAATTGCTTCACTCGAAAGTATTGGGTAGGTGTAGGATTTTGAGATGAGTATCACTTGGAAATCAGTTTCCTTAGTATTACCTCAATCTCCTTTAATAGTACGGTGTTTCCTATGACTCAAGAAGGAGAAAATGAAACTATGAAAACAAAAGTCTTCACGCTTCATAATCCTCGCATAAATATCCAAGTCTTCAAGGTCACACCAATTTCTTCACTTTCAAAGTCTTCAGGAGACTAAAGTCTTCAGCTGAAGACATTCATTTTTAGGGGTTGACTTTCATCGTAAATATCAAACTTCTCGACTTATAGAGCCTATGTACACTCACAAACATATTAGTTCCTTAACCTATAAGTCTTAAATACACCAAAATCACTAAGGGGCACTAGATGCACTTACAGCTACATCACTGGTTATCTTGTGTACGTGTGCGTTGAAAAAAGTCTTGTGTATATCTGACGTATTGCGAGTTAGTTTTTTTTTTTTTTTTGCTTTTGCCTTTCTTGTTTCCCTTTTCCTTTCAGTTTCTTCTCTTTTGTTTTGCATTTCCCTTTTTCCTTTCTTTTTATAAAAGTGGTCATTGCATATTTAAAAAAACAATAATCATGTATTTGATAAATATTAAGTGTATATAAAAAAGTTCCGGATGTACACGGAAATGTACAATGTGTATGAAAAAAAGCTTTACATCCAAACATGTATTTAAAAAAATGTTAATTATGTAACTAATTTTTTAAACATGTATACCAGAATGCTTCACAGAAATGTACAACATGTATTAAAAAATATACTACACATATTCAAAGAAGTGTTTAAATATTTATTTGACAAAATTGTAATCACATATTTGAAAAACATTAACATGTATAAAAATGTTTCATATGTATACTAAAAATGTTCAATGTGTATGGAAAAAAGTAGACATCAAACACATATGTTTTAAAACAATGTTACTTGTATTTGAAAATGTTAAACTTGTATAAAAATGTTTCAAATGTACATGAGAAATGAACATGTGGATGAAGAAAAGTAGACATCAAAACACATATTTGAAAAAATGTTATCATATATTTAGATATTTTTATAAATGTGTACATAAAATGTTTTGTTATGTATACAAAAAATGTACAATTTGTACAGAAATGGTAGACATTAGCCAATATTTTTTTTGAAATGTTAATCATGAATTTAGAAAATGTTGAAGCTGAATATAAAATGTTTCTATTATATAAAAAAATGTACCACATGTATGAAAAAATAGACATAATTGACAAAAGGAAAAGCAAAAGCAGTTTTTTTCAAAGAAACCCGTAAAGGAAAATGTTGAAAAATAAAAAGAAACAAAAAACAAGGAAGGCCTGATAAAAATGATGAGAACCATAAATAAAAAACTGACAAAAAACCCAATAAAAACTGAAGAAAGCCATTAAAGAAAAACAGAAGAAAGCAAGGACTGCTAAAAACAATGAAAAGTCGATGAAAATTGTAAAGGAATTGCACAAAAATTAAAAAAAATAACCATTTAAAACTGATGAAAATCATAAAGAAAAACACAAAGAAGAAAGAAAATTAAATAAAATCCGATGAAAATTGCAAACAAAACACATAGAAAAGGAAAAAAAACTAGTGAAAATCCATAAAGAAAAACACAAAAAATAAAGAAAAAACCATGAAACCGGACCAACAAACCAACAAAGAAGAAAAAAGAAGAAATAACATCAAACAATGATAGATCAAGCGAGCAAGCAACACTTGGTTTGCTAGCCACGATATAGACAGAAGAAACAGGTCGACCGTTAACAACTCGAAGGGAAAAAACTTGCGGCAAGAGTAGCATAGGGCTCACTATAAGCAAGATATAGGGGAGCAACTAACTAAGGGGTACCCCTTGCGGGAGCCCCTCAAGGGTCACATTTGGTGGGCTGGGAGCATGCCACTTGGCACGCTCTCAGCCGACACCATGTGTCGTGTGCTGGCCACTCCATCAAAAAAAAATTATTCACGTTTTCGAGGTTTAGATGATTTTTTCTAGTTTTTTTTTGGTTGTCCCCTGGTTTTCCCTAGATTTTGGAGAATTTTTATTTCCCAAAAAATCATTTTGTGCGAAAAAAGCGTGTGTTTTTGCTTCCACCAGAAGCATAGATTTGCCTCTCGGAAAGGAGAAAATACACATTTTTTTTCTTCCACACGAGGCACAAATTTGATTCTTGTGGAGGCATGTGTTTGCTTTCGCGAGAGGCCTCTCGGAAAAGATAAAAACACATATTTTTTTGCTTCAACGAGAGGCACATAGTTGCTTTTTGTGGAGGCACAGATTTGCTTCCGTGAGAGGTACAACTGTGCCTCTCGGAACAGAAGAAAAAAAATCTGTTTTCTTTCTTTTTTGCTTCTTGGGGAGGGACATGTTTGCTTCCACGAGTTGTGCCTCTCGGAAAAGGCAAAAACATGTTTTTTTCTATGAAAGACACAAATTTACTTCTTGTGGCGGCACAGATGTGCTTCTTCAACAAGAAACACAATTGTGCCTCTTGGAAAGGGAAGAGCGTGAAGAAAAAACGTGTTTCCGCTACAGTTTTTCTATCGTTTTTTCCGGGATTTTTCATGGAAAAAGTTTTCGTCGAAACCTATTAACATGCGATCTAGTTTCGATGATCTTGACGTGAGGAATCCACAATGAATTCGGTTCAAGATTTGGACGCACAGTTCAAGAGATGAAACATTTTGAAAACGAATCTACGAAAAAAGTGAAAACTCCTAGGTTGCCACTTGTCAACCCTTGGGGAGGTGGGAGTGACATTCATAAGGGGTACTCAACCCCTTAACTAGTGATTTCAATGATCTAGTTGCCACGATAAATATGAGAGGATTGCCGCAAAAAAAAAGATAAATAATTGAGGATGAGAACAAATTGAGACAAAGATGAAAAAACTCAGAGAAGGCCGAGCCATCTGACCACTCAGCCCACATGAACAAAGAGCCCACAATGGCTTAAAACATCTATGGTACGACCGTCCCATTTATTACAAGATTCGGAGTAGAATCGATTCTCTTCAAGAATTCTAACATTTTTCTACTCATTATCGATGTAGATCAGGTGTAGTGTGTTAGTTTAAGACTACCACTTGTCCACGGTCCGTGGTTTGTGCTGGTGGTATCTAAGGTTCGGTTCATTGCATCAGGATAAAGTAACAGCTTTTGAGAGGGCCTGGCTGCTGCATGGATAATATATAGATGATGGCTCACTGGTCACTGCATAATGTAACGAGGACCAGCAAGCTAGCGTCGTAGTAGTATACGTATGTTATTGTTACCCGGCTGGGGATGTGTGTGTTGATGAATGATGATCCTTTGAAAAGCAAGGCCACTTGCAGCTTGTTGGGTTGGCCATCCAGGCATGAACACCTGCACCTGGTCGGTCAGGTGAAGTGAATCTGGCCTCATGCACGTCTTACGTGTGAAACTACTCCTCGGTCTAGAAATGTAAAGTACACACGTATTATGATTGCCGGTTATAGTTTTGCTAGTACTAATACAAGTTTATGTGTGTGTTAAAAGAGATAAGTGTATGCGTGTATATATGAGTGTCTCTGCGTGTGTTCTAAAATAAAGAAGAAAATTAGTACAAGTTTGGTACCATTGCAAAGTGAGTTTTAATAGAATTCCAACCACATCAATGTTGAATTTTGTATCCTAATTCGCATATTGCTCAGCAATTTTTGTTTTACAGCGTATAAAAACAATTTTGTTGTTTTTCATTTATTTATTTTTTGACAACGAGGACGGGTGCGCTTATATTTCTGGACGATGGGAGTGCTATAGTTAGCCAGGGAGCATAATAAAGGGATTAATAAGGAGTGGTAAGAGTTGGGACAAATGCAAAAGTGAGCTACGTGTCATTAATCGGATAACCACGTATTCTCTAACCACTTAATTCGTTAGACTAGTCATTCTAAATAAATCATTAGATTAGTCTAATGTAAAAATCATGTAATTAAACATTTATATACTACTACTGTTCTAGAAACACTGTACCAATTTACAATGCATGTTTATCTCAGGTGGGGGGTTACGATACATGTGATGACATAAAAGTTAGCTGAGCTGGGGTTCTCCAGCTAGCTAGGTGCATTGAACGCTCCTGCTGTCATCATGCACGGTACGTGTACGCAGGCAGGTTGGATAATATTTGTCATACTGAGGGCGACGTGTGCAGTATAGCATCCTAGGATGTTATAGGTAGTGAGGAAGGAGAAGACTGAAGAAGCTTTGTGCGTCTGCGCGACTCAAATTCCATCTCTGGACGCGCGCCGCTCTAGCTCACCTTCTCAAGCTCACATCACATGTATATGTAGCTAGCGACGACCCAGGATAAAGATAGCGAGCGAGCTGGCTCGAGATATGGAAGGGAGCGTGGCGACGACGACGCTTCTCGTGGCGGGGGCGGCGGCGGCGCTCCTCCTGCTCCCGCTGCTGCTGCCCCCACTGCCGCCGCCGCCGTCGCTGCTTCTGCTCGTCCCCGTGGCGCTCATGCTCGCGCTGCTCGCCCTCGCCTTCCTCGTCCCCAACCGCGACGTCGCAGCCTCCCGCGGAGCGCCGTGGTCGTCCGATCACCTCCCGCGGTGAATCGATCGTTGAGAGCACGTCGTCGTTCGCGGATGCAGCCAAAGGGGCCGGCGCGGATGAGTAGATCCATCGATGCGCAGTGCGCGCCAGCCCGCCCTCGACCGTGTAAGCTGCAGTAGGTAAGCTTGCGCATCGGATCCTCGACCCCGGGGATTATATATCGGGGTTGATTCTTCTAGAAATATTTGAGGGGTCGATGTGCATCTGCAAGGAAGGAAAATTGAGCATGTACTGTATTAGTTTTAGCGATCGAGATGAACATCCATTTATAAATATAGACTGGAGGGCATGCGGATATTGTTCTCCTTGCATGCATTCCTTCTTCGCCCGTATTGCGATTTGCATCATACTGCCACTTCTTCCATTTTCCTTTTCATTTCTGCAGGGTAGAGAGGAGCCTTTTCATTTCTGCAATTTTACTCCCGAGTTACTGTCCATTTCCGCCCATTATAATCAAGTTACTTACTATACAGGCTCATTATGATCAATTTTTCTCGAACTTGCCAGTAAGCTGTCCGTTACTAATTCACCATGAATTCATCAAGAACCGGGTTTGGACTGTGGACTGCTTTAAGAAGAGGAGCTGGCCAAATTGAAGCCTTTGCCAACTTTGCAAGAGAGAGCCAGAAACCGCGGCGCACATCCTCTTCAGTTGCAGACACACTCTCAGAATCAGGCCGGCCATCAAGGTGCTGGATATCGCGAGTTGGGGAGGCATCCACGCGGTTCATGCTTTGTGGGCCGCGACGGTTCTTGGACATGGTCGTAGGAAAAAGGCGATCTCATCACTTCTTATGCTCATCACCTGGGAGGTGTGGAACGAAAGGAATGCAAGAGTTTTCCGCAACAAGTCCACGATGCCAACTATCTTGATTGACAAAATCAAAACATAAGCTAGGAATTGGTTTCTCGCCAAGGCGAAACATTTGAATTATTTGATGCCGCCAGAGTAGGCTTTTTTCTTTTCCCATTTGTTGAGGTGTCATGTATCTCGTCGAACCTTTTTTGTCCTCTCTTCTTCTTAACGAGACGAGGCAAAGTTTTTGCCTCAGTTTCAGGAAAACTAATTCACCATGCATTGGGAGAGAGGCCACAGAGAGGTCCCTGCGGCTGCAAGCATGCACTTGTGTCGAATCCACCATTTTAATAGGTACAGTAGCCAAGTGCAGGCTCATCAGACTAGCCACAGTGGGAGTAACTTCGATAGTAACATCGAGTCCAACTCAGTAAATTTGCTTATGTGGCAATGAGTTAATGAGAAGAGATGTAGTACTAGTAATTTAGCTAGTTACTGTAACATCACATGTCTCAATGCAATATGAATCTATAACCTAATAAATGAAGTTTTGCATGTTACCACACTTATGTTACTACCCACTATTGAGGTAGTAAACATAGTCTAGGGATAGGTGTATGTTATTAGTGTATGTTACTCTTCATTGTGGCTAATCTCAAACCGCGGGCCCCAGGTCGAAACGGGGATACCATCCTAGGTTAGTTGGAATTTTGAATCTTCGACGCAATTTCTGGACTGCTTCTTTGTTGTTTTCTTGCCTAGTGGCTACTACGTACTCTGAATCAAAGCTACCAAAACCAAGGCCACTTGGGCGTGCCTTAATCTATCCATCATGTCGGCACTAGATTAGCTGGTGCACCATATACAGATGCATGCATCGAGCCTGGCAACGACAAGATTGGCTCAGCCAGCGCAACTAGCTAGCTCCCCATGCACACATACACCTCAAAAATTTATAGCCAGCCATTTTTTGCAAAAAAGACTACTCAACAAGACACCTCATCTCCTGGTTCTGCCTCGTGTTTGTTCATAAAATGTAGCTAACTGACCACGTTACAACATATTTAGAGATGTGTGACTGAACTATTCCTCTCTGGTACGTTGTGTGATCGATGGCGTGTTTATTCCTTTGTGCACAAAAGCTAGGTGAATCCTGTATGGCCCATAGTGTGACGGGTTTGCCGACCAAATGCACACATGCAGTGTGGTACAACGACCCAGTCTAGCGCCAGGCTCTGGACATTCATCTTGGTTTTCGTGTAATTTTCTCACTTCTTTCGACTGGTCCAATTTTTGTTAAACCTTTCATTTTCTCTTAAAATAAAAAAAATTTAAATCTAACTTTTTAAAGTTATATGATTATTTTAACACCTTTTAAAATGTGAACATCTATTTAAATGGATGAGAATTTTCTTAAAATGTATATAATTTATCTAAAAATGCAAAAAAGTTAAATGACTTAACACTTATTGATTTTTTTATAAATTACGTCAAAAAAATTGGTTAATATTTTTAAATGATATAAGAATAATCATATTGTATTAAAGATATATTCCACTTGTATTTGAAAAAGTTTGTCAGGGATTTTAGAAATGTTATATCTAAATAGTTTTATTAATAAGATTAAAAAATTTAAACAGAAATACAATGGGAAACCTAATGTAAGTTAAAATCCCAAAAAATAAACGATAAAAACAGGAAATTGAAAAAAAGAATACAAAAAGGAAACACATGCTGCAAAAGCAATTAATGGGCCTGACGCTTGGCACATCTTATTGTATTCACCTCACTGTCGTCATGCAGGGTTCGGTTTTTTCTTCTTTTATCTTTTTCTTTGTACTTTGCATTATATTTTTAAAAATTAGCTTTATTAGAAAAAATATTACCGTGAATTGGAAAATGTAACCACAGTATTAAAGAAGTATTAGCACAGTTAAAAAATGTTAATAGTTTCAAAACAAATGTTCGGGACAATGAAAAAGTGTCTTTGCCTTTCAGAAAATATTGTGTGAAATTTTAAAAATGTGTATGTAATACAAAAAGTATTTTTAATAGCATAAAAAAGTTTTAATACCATTTAAAAAAATGAGTGACATTTTAAGAAATATACCCCTTTTTATGGGAGTTAAGAAATGTACCCTTGTTTCAAGAAAAAAGTTGGTCACTTTGAAAAATGTTTGTAAAATGTAAATATAGTTTTAGAAAAACATTATTACCATTAAACAATATTTCAGCGTGTATTTGCATTTTTTTGTGCATGTATGTGTTAAAATAAAAAATTTACATAGTGTATTTGAAAATGCCGAAAGTGTAATAATTGTTTTACGTGTACACAAAAAGATGGATATGTGTACTGAAAATGTGTTCTATTAGTTTGAAAAATATATTTATTGACATTAAAAAATGTACCACGTGTATTTTAAAATGTTTACCATGTATTTGAGAAAGTTTTGAAAATATGATTGTAAGAAAAAATGTATACTACATATTTGAGAAATGTACAACATGTATAAAAAATTTATTTCATGTGTACACTAAAAATATGCATTATGTCATGAAAAACGTAGACATGTGTGGAAAAAATGTAAATTGATGGAAAGCGACAAATAAACATAAAAATGAAGAAAACAAAGAAACAACAAAAGCATAACATGGAAGAAAAGAAAAACAAAGAAATCTGGGAAAAAAATCAAAGATAACTGCACTACAACAAGGAAAAGGAGAAAGCAAGAAGGAAAAGAAAAACCAGAGAAAACAAGGAAACTTATGTACACCAAAGGAATCTGGTGAAGAAACAAAGAAAACCAAAAGATGAAACAAAAAGAAAATAAATGAAAAAAACTGAAGAAGACCAATGAAGCTATAACAGGCGACCGAAAAAAAATGATGAAACGGGCAAGTTCAGTTACGATGCGAGAAGAAAACCTTCATGCCAACCCAGATATGATGGCTTTCAGGACGTGACGAACATTTGTCCAGCTTCATGTGTATGAGAGATCGAGGGGCGCATTTTGCGTCAAGTTGTCGGGGAGCCGCACATGCATCGACCGTAACAGGCCGGCCTAGTTAAAAGCGCCACATGCGTTACAACGATCCTTGTTTTAGGAACGTTCTGGAACGTTACAGCTGGATTTTCTGGTTTTGGGAACCTTCTAGCAGGTTCCTGAACTGGATTTGTATTTTTATTTTTCTGTTTCTGTTTCTTTTTTTTACCCGTTTCAGTTTTCTTTAGCCTCCTTTTTTCGTTTTTACTTTTCTTTTTTCAATTTATTTTCAATTTCATTTTTTCATTTTTCTGATTCTTGTTTCTTTTCTTTTCTTTCATTTTTATGTTATATAAGTTTCTTTTTTCCTTTTCTGCAATGTTCAGAAATAAAAAAAGTTTAGAACTGCAAAAATATGTTCGCTTCTTATACAAGAAATGTTCCAACAATTTAGATATATAATTTCTAATTTTCAAATGTTCGAATTTTGGACAAACATAAAATGTTGCCACTGTCAATATTTGTTCACAATTTCTTAAAATGTCATGTTTTTAAAACTCTGTTTGTAAATTCAAAAAAAGTTCTCACTTTTAAGATTTTCTTTACAAATTTTAAAAATGTTCATGTTTCCGAACAATTTTTAAAAATGTCCCCACTTTCAAACTTTGTTCACAAGGAAACACCAACATATTTCGTAAATTTAAAAAATGTTCGTAATTATAAAAATGTTTCAATTTTCAAAATTTGTTCACAGATTCAAAAAAATGTTCATGCTTTCGAAAACTATTATATCTTCAAAAAGTATTGTCGTTTTCATTTTTTGTCCCTGGCTTTCAGAAAATATTTGTATCTTCTTTCAAATACTTCATCATTTCAAAATATGCTTCCACTTTCAAATTTTGTTCACAAGGAAACACGAACTTATTTCGAAATTTTGAAAAAAATTCGGAATGACAAAATGTTCCGGCTTTCCAACTTTGTTCACAAATTTAGAAAACTGTTCGTGCTTTGGAAAAGTATTATATCTTCGAAAAGTGTTGTCGTTTTCCATTTTTGTTCCTGATTTTCAGCAAATGTTTGTATCCTTTCTAAAATTCTTTACAATTTCAAAAAAAAACCCAGTTTCAAATTTGGTTCACAACGAAACATGAACATATTTCATAAATTCAAAAAATATTAGGAATTAAAAAAATGTTCCAGTTTTCCAAATTTGTTCACAAATTCAGAAAAATGTCCGTCCTTTCAAAAAGTATCATATCTTCGAAAAGTGTTGTCGTTTTCAAAAAAAATTCCTGATTTTCACAAAATGTTTTTATCTTTTTTAGCAAAAAATATAATTTCCAAAAAAAAATCTCATTTTTTATATTGTTCCTTTTTTAGTTTTTTGAGAATCCCAAAAAATGTTCACATTGTCAGAAAATGTTCGAGGTTTTAACTTTTTCTACAATGTTGAAATTTTTTGCTTACCAAAATATATTTACCTTTTTTTGATAGAAATCAAGTTCAAAATTTGAAAAAAGTTTACATTTGTTGTTTCTTATAGTTCGTATAGGACAAGCTCCTTTGTTCACCTGCAGGGGGTACTTGGTTCGATCCCTCACCGACACTTTTGTTTTTGGGAATTTTTGCGAATGTTCAGTTTTTGCCACTGTCGTTGGTTTCTTTAATCATTGCGCTGCAAAAGTAGCACAAGAGGTAGCCTGGCGCAACGGCTAGTACAACTCTTGCACGTTACTAGGTAGTCATTGGTTCAAATCCAAAACTCCCTCAGTTTTTTTCATGTTTTTTCACCTCGCGAACGGAAAATGGGCCGACCCAGGTGAGACCGCCCCTATGCGAAGCATCGACTCTTTACCGCAATAAGTGGCCGCTTATTGCGGTAAAGAGTCGATGCTTAGTGAAGTCTTACATCAAAGGGAGTGCCAGATGGGCCGGCCCAGGCGTGCTGGAGGGTGGAGGCCACAAACTCATTTTTCCTTTCACGTTTTTGTTTTTATGTTTTCCCTTTTTTAACTATCACTTAGAGTCCCAAATATTCAACATAAATACTCCATCCTTTCCGGTTTATATGGCTCAATTCAAAAATCTCACCAACCAAAGTAGATGGTGAGTGGTGGAATATTTTTTGTAGTTTGCAAAAGCACCCAATTAATGCTCTTGTTTTCCTCAAAAAATTATGTTTACCAATGCATGATTGCAATGCATGCATGCATAAATTACATGCATTGGTCAATTTTCTCTTAATACTTGCATGCAATGATTTAATGCACCTTGTAATCTGAACTTGTGATGGGGAACAACCAAATTGAGCCTTGTAAAATGGAAAAACTAAAATTTTGAGATAAGCCCTATAAACCGGAAAGGAGGGAGTACACTATAAAAATATTTTACTTATTTTTTAAAACTATTAATGTGTTAAAACAAATGTTGAGCATGTATGAAAAATATATGAAACATGTATTAAACAAATCTTAATCAAGCATTTGAAAATTATTAAATGTATATAGGAAAATTGTTCATCATGCATTAAAAAAGTTCAAATTTGCATTAAAAAAATATAGACCATGTATTCGAAAAATATTGACCATGTACTAAAATAATATTAAATTTGTATTAAAATTTTAAATATGAATATCATTTTTTCGGAAAATGTAAAATATGTATAAAGAAAATGTTGACGAAGTATTAAAAAAATATAAACTTGTACTAAAAAACATTAGTCAAGCATTTGAAAATTAATAAATATGTAAAGAAAAATGTTAACCATGTTTTCCAAAACTATTTTACTTGTATTTGAAAAATGCTAATCAAGCATTTGAGAACTGTTAAATGTGTAGAAAATATTGACAATGAATTTAAAACAAATATTGATTTTTTATTTAAAAATATTAACATGTGTTAGAAAAATCTATCAGGGAAGTACAAAAACTGTGTATGCAAAATAGTGAAAACTGAGAGAAAATAAAAAATGATGAAAAGGACAAAGGAAGAAACAAACGGAAAAAAAGAAAGATAACACAAAATAGAGAAAAAACAAAAGAAAACAATCGAAAACAAAAAGATGAAGAAAGCCCATGAAGAAACATATAAAATCGGCAAAGACCTTGCAAAATCAAGAGAAACGATGAAAAAAGAATAAAACAGAAAACCATAAATAAAACGAATAAAGAAAAATAGAGAAAAAACCCCGAGGAAACCAACCCAGTGAATGAACATAGCGAATGCAATTGAAATCTAGCAAATATAAAAAAGGAGAATATGGCGTGGGCCAGTAGCTCTAGGTTCATTTTGAGACATGCCAGCAGCAGGTGGAAGGGAATCCTTCACCGTGACAGAACGAACACTGCGTGAAGCTAGGTATAGTCGCAGCAAAGAGTGAGTCCTTCTCGTCTAGCCTCTGGTGCACCCCCCCCCCCCCCTCCCCCCTTCCCCCAGTTGTGTCTTTTTTGTTTCTTGGATCTTCTATGGACTTGTTTGGATCAATTCAAAAAGGACCCGCGTGGTTTTTCTTTCCTTTTGTTTTTCTGTGTGTTTACTTTATTGATGTTCATATGTTTTTTTCTCTTTTTTTATTTTTATGTTCCTTTTCCATTTTCCATTTTGTTTATTTCTTTATTTTTAAATACACATTGAGTATTTTTCGTATACAGTTGAATAATTTTAGATACACACTGAATATTTTTAAAATGCACATTAAATATTTTTTTGAAACACGGTGATATTTTTTTAACACACCTTGAATTTCGTAAGAGCCATGAACATAAAAATATCGAAATATTTGGTAAGTGCTAAAACATTTTTTGAAATGACAAAAATATATTTGAATGCATGTTCTAGAATTCATCTGATTAACCAATTAACTTACCGATTAATCCCTACTCCTAAGGTCACCGAGTAGCCGATAAACTGATAAATCATCCGATTAATTGATCAAATGACCGATTAACTTGCCGATTAGCATATTAATCCCTTACTCGCCGGCCAACCGAGCAGCTACCAGTTGAATGGTATAATTTTTGTAAAGTTGAGCGAACATTCATTTCAGATTTCAGAAACATTTTTTTAAATGGTACCAAATATTTTCTTAAGATTACATGACTTTAATTTTTTCTCAAATATCACGAACATATTTTTGAAACACATGAGTATTTCTAAAATGTGAACAACTTTTTTGAATGTTATGAATACTTTTTACTAACTACGTGAACACATGTTTTTACTTTATGAACACTTTTTAAAGATGTCATGAACAAAAGTTTTGAACATGTTAATAATTGTTGTGAATGGAAGTGATATTTTTATAAAACTTTCTCAAACATTTTTTTTTACACTGCATGAACATTTTTTAAACCTGTGATGAACGATTTTTTTTGTGCATTGTAAAAATTTAATTTACATGCACGTGTGGGGCCGCAACCTATCTTTGTTTAGAAAAGGGACTGCAACTTTTGCAGTGCGTGCGTACGTGTGTGTGCAATCTACCATTCTAATTGGTTGGAATCATGAAGAAACCCCACCCAAAACAGGGATACCGTCCAGGTAGTTGAGAATTCTCACTCAGAGATTTTTTTTTTCAAATATGAATTGCATTGCCAGCTATCTCCCACAGTGTCCCCGTCGATCCTCAACAAAATGCAGATTAAACACTTTAATGGTTATGGCAGGGGTTTCTTATAGGTGGTTGGGAAGGCTTGGGGCAAGGAAGTGAGAATAAATGATTAGATTGCATGTCAGACCGGCTTCGAAAAAATAGAACAAGGAAAAGATTTTTCTCAAATACGCACAAGCTTGTGTATCTGTATCATATATTAAAGGACAGAGACAGAGGGGGGGGGGGGGGGGGGGTGGAGAGAGCACCTCCATGGTACATTGTGGGTACATACACGCGTCACAAATACACTCCACGCTCAAATTACAAGGGAAAGATGTCAAAGGCCAAACTCTAATCCAACATTCCAAGCGAGGTTATTTTCACTTGGATCTAGCTCCTCAAGAATGGAACATTTTGCAGTCAAGGAAAGAGATATAAGGAACACGCGAACATTTTGCATCAAGGCTCTCAATAACGGTGGGTGTTTTTGTTAACCGACCAGTTTCTGGCCACGCCTAGTAGATTAGAATACCGGCTGATATTTACTGGTTGGCACAAACCTTTTGAGCAATAGAAGGATTAAAAAACCAGGATTTATAAGAAAACCGATTGTTCAGCCCACTACTAGAAAAATTCGGAATGAAAAAAATCTTGATTTGGGTAGAAAAATAATCTTTGAATTATTTATGATGGCAAAACAATGATGAAATAAAGTAGAATAGAAGAAAATACAAATTTGCGGATTTGGATTCAAGACCATTGGATATACCATAGTAAAAGATGTTCACCCCATTTGTCGAGACACATCCAAATGGAAGAATGAGGAGGATAGATAGCCAAATCGGGATTCCCTCTTGGAGATGCCCTATGCTTGCTCTCGTTGCTCCTATCCATTCCACTTAGTTTTATTGGCAAATTGTTCTCTACTGCCGGATGGAACACGGGATAACGCACACCTAAAGTCTAACTTAAGCTTCATATCTAATGGTACGATTCAGCTTTGACTTGAGAACTTTGCAAGCACTCAGGGAGTGTACCGCAGAATTCGAAGTTTCATACACCCTTAGATCGGGGGATGTCCCGTACTCCACGTTCCTCAGCCTTAGAACCACGTCCTGCATCATAGTCCCCTCGGACACGTATATCACGCTCTCCTTGGCCAGGAAGTTCTGCCTATTTGGCACAAGTTTCTTCATGACGACGTTGTCAGGGATACTCTGGAGCCTCATCTTCACAACATCCACCAGCGGCCCGATATCCAGCTCCGTGTTGATCATTGGATCGCTGTAGAATGTGTCCTTGTCAAATACATCCTGAAGAAGCAAGGGATGCCAATAAGTTATGTAGTTATTGATTCTTGAAAACTATTGGTGTTTGACAGTAGTTCACCTTCTTTGTTTGGAGTGGTTGTGGTGGCTCACACTCCCGAAAGGGAATTCCCCTCTTCTTCTAGGTCAATGACCACTAGGCTGGTATGGGCCTGAGCCTCTTGGGCCCGCAACTATGGGCCACATTTTCAACACTCCCCCCCAAGAGGGGTGATAGATATCTATCATTCCCATCTTGTCACGCACTGAGCTGCATTCTCTGGTTCCCAATCCTTTAGTCAAGCAATCTACAATCTCTTGATAATCTCAACATTCGGTTTTTCCTTGATAAAGAATCTGTCAATCTCCACATGTTTTATTCTATCATGTTGAACTGGGTTGTTTGGTATGCTAATTGCTGACTTGTTGTCGTACCATACATTCATACAACTGATCTTCAATATCTTCAGCTCTTCCAATAGATTCCTTGCCCATAACAACTCACTCAATCCCTGAGACATGGCTCCGTATTCAGCCTCTGCAGTTGATTTGGAAACAATGGTTGTTTCTTGCTTCTCCAAGACACTAGATTTCCTCCCATGAAAAAACAATGGCCTGAAGTTGATCTCCTGTCATCCAAGCAGCTAGCCCAATCAACATCACAATAACTATCCACAACAAGGTGTCCATGACTTTTGTATATCAATCCTTTCCTAGGAGAACCCTTCAAGTACCTCAAGGTTCTATATACTGCATCAAGATGTTCACTTCTAGGCTCATGCATATATCTGCTCGCAATACTTACTGCAAATGCAATGTATGGTCATCTATGACACAAGTACAACAATCTTCCCACCAATCATTGATATTTTTTTATCCACCAGATCCCCTGATTGAGCAGTTACCTTATGGCTTTGATCAATTACCGTTGAAGCAGCTCGACAAGCCAGCATGCCAACATCATAGAGGAGGTCCAGAGTATACTTTCTTTGAGAAAGAGCTATTCCTTTTCCAGACCTGACCACTTTCTATGCCAAGGAAATACTTGAGTTGACCAAGATATCTAACTTCAAAGGTCTTACTCAGACACCCCTTTAGCCTGGCTATCTCTATGTCATCATCACCAGTGATAATGATATCATCAACATACATTGCAAGGATGGCTATTTTTCCATTAGAGTGTCTATAAAACAATGTATGGTCACCATGCATTGTCCATACCCCATGTCACACACCGCTCGCCTAAACTTGTCAAACCAAGCTCTTGGAGATTGCTTCAGACGTAAACGTCCTTGTTCAGCCTGCATACCTTGCCAGTAGTCTCAGACGTCGAGAACCCAGGTGGAATCTTCATGTATACCTACTCCTACAAGTCCCCGTGCAAGAAGGAATTCTTCACATCAAGTTGATGTAAAGGCCACCGGAAATTTGCTCCCCTTGATGTGCAATACTATCACGTCGCATGCGAACATCCGCGAAGAAGACATCCATGCCTTCCATTTCAAGTGCATCGCAAGCCCTGCCTCGCCCTCACCGTGCATCGCCTGTACACGCACCATCAGCAATGATAGACGCCACCTATGAATTTAATGTATATCTCTACGAACTTATAAGCCTGCTATATGATGTCATGAACCTTGCCTCTGCTTTTGGATGCTACCATGTGTTGTTTTTGAACAACTAGCATCTATGCCCTCACACATGTAACCCCTAAGATTTGTAGTGATCAAGTTTACATGCACCTGTTGATATATATAATGCGACTCTCTTAGCTAGATGTGTTGCATTTCTTATGATTTGGTTAATTAGAAATGTCAGTTTCTTCACACCAATATGACATGATACACAAAGCACGCAGATTAGTACAAATGGGATAGTGGAAGCGACACGTCCTACATGGCACGACCCAGCTTTTAGCCAGACGACGGGCCATGAGCGGCCAGCTAGCTATGCCACGTGGCGCCGCTGGTTGGCCGTGGTAAGTAAGTTTTTGATTATTTTGGAAGAAGGAGCTGCAACTTTTTTTTCTTTTTATTTTCGAGAAAAGTTTTTCAGGATTTTTTTCAACATGGATGTGATATCCAGGTGATGAGGGAACGTTTTTTTTAATTTTGAAATGAAGGTGAGGTTTTCTTAAGATGAAAAAAACACGTGCACAACTTTCTCTAGTAGAAGATAAATGACGAACATGTGTGATGTGCTTCACATTGCAGAGGAGCTCTTGTTGAAATTAGTGTGTGCTCGATGCGCACAACATCAAGCATGGGTCTTTTCGGTGTGACACTTCCCATACAACCATCAATAGGCCATTGTGTGGTAGTAATATACCATACATATTTTGGTCCTAGTATTAGACCACCAATTCGAATATAAATACATATAACACACTGTATTCCAAGATAATTTTATTTTGCAATATTTACTGTTGCTAGCAAAATGTGGAAACAAAAACAAGACCCCCCCTCCCTATAAACAAACAAACAAGAAAAAAAAACCTCTATATGATTATGCCCCTGCCGTCTAGTGAACCTGTCATCACACACAATACTAGTTTTATCCAAGTCTATAGGGCGTATAGCACATGATGTCTATAGTTGCTATTTTCATCCATGTTTGTAGCTCAAAACAGAGTAGATTGCCTGGACGATACCGCAAGCTAGTCCAATGACAACCGCTAGACGCCCGACGACAAGCCAGGGGTTGTTGAAGTACTTCCGCCTCAGCCACGCCATCCACCTCTATGGGTTTCTCATGAAACGCTTCTCCAGCTTGCAGCATGTCTCCCACAGATAGTTGCAACAGCGGTCATTGGGATCAAACATAATACCCTTGCATAGGTCGGCGAAGCATTTTACCACCTCATCATTGTTGCCGTGGCAATGCACGATGACGCCTCTCTTCATCAACAGCTCGACATCCTTTGAGGTGCAGGCCAATTGGGACATGAACACACAATACGCTGTGACGTGGCTCCCGACCGTCTCCCGGTTCTGTTGCTCCAGCTCCATCAAGTTGCACAGCAGGCGCCATGTCTCGTCGTCCATGTCCAAGCAGGGGACCTCCACCGTGCCACTGCCGCTGCTCAGCTTCACGTCGAGGAAGCACCATGTGAGCCCGTTCTCACTCATGTCTCGATGCTTGAACATCACCCCGGCGAAGTAATACTCGGTCGCAGAGCACCACTGGTTCACTGGCTTGGGGTCAATGCCATTGGCTGGTGCGGCGGGAGAGATCGGCGGTGCCACAGGCTTCAAGTGCATATGCAGAAGATGGAGAAGATTGCCTGGCACCGTAAGACGTAGGATTTTGGGGGAACTGGCTCAACCCTCTATGGGGTGGCCTATCACACATATATAATGGTGACATACAGGTCCTATACCAATATAGTATGGATTACACAGGTGGGTTACAATACAAAGTCTAACACCCTCCCTCAATCTCAACTCTCTCCTGAAGCATCTAGAAGGGTGAGATTGCGCCTACAGACCTCAAACATGGGAGAAGGTAGAGGCTTGATGAAGATGTGTGCAAGTTGATCTTTTGAAGAGATAAACCTGACTTGCAGTAACTTCTATGCAATGCGTTCCCTCACAAAATGATAGCCAATCTCAATGTGTTTAGTCTGTGCATGGAACACCGAGTTTGGTGACAGAAACGTAGCACCGATGTTGTCGCACCAAAGGACCGGAGGATGTGGCTGAGAAACTCTCCCAGCTCTTGAAGTAGGGACTCAATCCATATAAGTTCAGCAGTCGTATTGGCAACCGACTTGTACTCGGCTTCTGTGCTGCTACGGGAAACAGTGGCTTGCTTGCGTGCACTCCAGGCGATCAAATTATGACCCAAGCACACAACATATCCCCTCGTAGATCTCCTATCATTTTGGACACCCAGCCCAATCAGCATCTGAGAATGCAGAAAGAACTCCGGAGGAACTGGGGCGCAGGTGGAGACCATAGGAGACAGTCAGACGCACATAATGCAGTATGCGCTTCACAGCACACCAGTGCACACCAGTAGGCACATGAAGATACTGGCACACCCTGTTAACTGCAAAAGAGAGATCAAGACGCGTGATCATCAGATACTGTCGTCCGCTAACAATACTCCTGTACTCAGTCGAATCCTCAGGAGATAGAAGAGCACCATCGACATCTTAAAGTTTGTTGGTGGAGGACATGGGCGTAGGAGCTGTCTTGCACTTGAGCATTCCCGGCATGAAGAAAGAGATCAAGAGAGTATTTCTTTTGGGTGAGAGCCAAGCTGCCACGAGACTGATGAGCGACTTCAATACCTAGGAAGAAGTGAAGCTGTCCCAAATCCTTAACTGCAAAATCTCTGCCAAGCACAGTCCCAAGGGCATCAACAACCGTCGGAGAGGAGCTGACCAGGACAATGTCATCCACGTACACAAGTAAGTACATGGTCACCCATGGTCGAAGGAATGAAGCCATGAGGATGTAGAGTTGAAGCCAGGCGAGCATGCGAGGCACGAGGTGCCTGTTTCAGTCCATAGAGAGCCTTCATCAAGCGACAGAGATGATAAGGCTGAGTGTGATCGACAAATCTAGGTGGCTGCTACATGTAAACCACTTCTTAAGCAATCCATGAAGAAAACCATTATGCACATCAAGCTGGCGGATAGACCATCCACGAGAAACTGCCAGAGACAGAATAAGCCTAATAGTGGTAGGCTTGACAACTAGGCTGAATGTATCCTCATAATCCAGCCCATGACGTTGTTTAAAACCCTTAACCACAAGACGCACTTTGTAGCGCTCAATGAAACCATCTGCATGTTTCTTCACCTTGAAAACCCACTTAGAATCAATGATGTTGACGCGAGGTGGAGGGGGAGAAAGTGTCCAGGTCTCATTCTACGGTTACCTTATGGCTTTGATCATTTGGGGTCGAAGCAGCTCGACAAGCCAGCATGCCAACATCAGAGAGGAGGTCCAGAGTATACTTTCTTTGAGAAAGAGCTATTCCTTTTCCAGACCTGGCCACATTCTATGCCAAGGAAATACTTGAGTCGACCAAGATATTTAACTTCAAAGGTTTTACTCAGACACCCCTTTAGCCTAGCTATCTCTATGTCATCACCACCGGTGATAATGATATCATCAACATACACTGCAAGGATGGCTATTTTTCCCATTAGAGTGTCTATAAAACAACGTATGGTCACCGTGCATTGTCCATACCGCATGTCACACACCGCTCGCCTAAACTTGTCAAACCAAGCTCTTGGAGATTGCTTCAGACGTAAAGGTCCTTGTTCAGCCTGCATACCTTGCCAGTAGTCTCAGACGTCGAGAACCTAGGTGGAATCTCCATGTATACCTAGTCCTTCAAGTCCCCATGCAAGAAGGAATTCTTCACATCAAGTTGGTGTAAAGGCCACCGGAAATTTGTTGCACAGGAGATCAAAATCCTCATGGTGTTCATCTTTGCTACTGGAGCAAATGTCTCATCATATTCAATGTCGTATGTCTGGCTGTACCCCCTCTCCACAAGCCTTGCTTTGTATCTTTCAACCTTTCCTTCTTCATTTTGCTTCATAGTGTATACCAACTTGCAACTGACTTCCTTCTTTCCTGTTCGAAGGGATGCTAGTACCCATGTCTTGTTCTTGCATAGAGCCACTAGCTCTTCCACCATGGCTTCTCTCCACTTTGAGTCCTCCTTTGCCTTCTTCCAGTCAGTTGGAAATGACATAGACTGAAGAGAAGCAACAAATGCTTTGTGGGCTGGGGATAATCCTTCATAGGAGACATAATTTCCAATATCATTGTCATCGAACCCATATCATTTCCCTGGTATCCCTGATGTTGCTCGAGTAGTTCTCCTCAAAGAAACTTTCCCTTTAATTGACCCTTATGCATGATCCTCGTCAGAGGACATGGAAATCACACCATTACTACCATGTTGTTTGCTACCTCTTGAGCACTGCGTTGGATTTCCCCAAAGAGGAAAGGATGATGTAGTAAAGTAGCGTAAGTATTTCCCTCAGTTTTTGAGAACCAAGGTATCAATCCAGTAGGAGATCATGCACGAGTCCCTCGTACCTACACAAAACGATAGCTACTCGCAACCAACGCGATTAGGGGTTGTCAATCCCTTCACGGTCACTTACCAGGGTGAGATCTGATAGAGATGATAAATAACATTTTTGGTATTTTTTATATAGAGATGCAAAGTGAAAAGTAAAAGGCAAAGTAAAAACAAAGCAAGTAATAAAGTAATGGAGATTCATATGATGAGAATAGACCCGGGGGCCATAGGTTTCACTAGAGGCTTCTCTCAAGAGCATAAGTATTCTATGGTGGGTGAACAAATTACTGTTGATCAATTGATAGAAAAGCGAAAAATTATGAGGTTATCTAGGTATGATCATGTATATAGGCATCACGTCCAAGACAAGTAGATCGAAACGATTCTGCATCTACTACTATTACTCCACTCATTGACCGCTATCTAGCATGCATCTAGAGTATTAAGTTAAAAACAGAGTAACGCCTTAAGCAAGATGACATGATGTAGAGGGATAAATTCATGCAATATGATAAAATAACCCATATTGTTATTCTCGATGGCAACAATACAATACGTGCCTTGCAACCCTTTCTGTCACTGGGTAAGGACACCGCAAGATTGAACCCAAAGCTAAACACTTCTCCCATTGCAAGAACTACCAATCTAGTTGGCCAAACCAAACGGATAATTCGAAGAGACTTGCAAAGATAACTCAATCATACATAAAAGAATTCAGAGAACAATCAAATATTGTTCATAGATAAGCTGGATCATAAACTCACAATTCATCGGTCTCAACAAACACACCGCAAAAAGAAGATTGCATCGAATAGATCTCCACAAGAGAGGGAGAGAACATTGTATTAAGATCCAAAATGAGAGAAGAAGCCATCTAGCTACTAGCTATGGACTCGAAGGTCTGAAGTAAACTACTCACACTTCATCGGATAGGCTATGGTGTTGATGTAGAAGCCCTCCGTGGTAGATGCCCTCTCCGGCGGAGCTCCGGAACAGGCCCCAAGATGGGATCTCGTGGATACAGAAAGTTGCGGCGGTGGAATTAGGTTTTTGACTCCATATTTGATCTGACGGGGGTACGTAGGTATATATAGGAGGAAGGAGTACGTCGGTGGAGAACCAGGGGGCCCACGAGGCAGGGGGGCACGCCCAGGGGGGAGGGGGGCCCCCCACCCTCGTGACCTCCACGACTGTTCCTTGGAGCAGGGTCCAAGTCTCCTAGATCATGTTCGGTGAGAAAATCACGTTCCCGAAGGTTTTATTCCGTTTGGACTCCGTTTGATATTCTGTTTCTTCGAAATACTGAAATAGGCAAAAAACAGCAATTCTGGGCTGGGACTCCGGTTAATAGGTTAGTCCCAAAAATAATATAAAAGTGGAAAATAAAGCCCAATATAGTCCAAAACAGTAGATAAAGTAGCATGGAGCAATCAAAAATTATAGATACGTCGGAGACGTATCAGGCATCCCCAAGCTTAATTCCTGCTCGTCCTCAAGTAGGTAAATGATAAAAAAGAATTTTTGATGCGGAGTGATACTTTTGCAAAATTTCAATGTGAATCTTCTTAATTGTGGCATGAATATTCAGATCCTAAAGATTCAAGAAAAAAGTTCATATTAACATAAAGGTAATAATACTTCAAGCATACAAATTAAAGCAATCATGTCTTCTCGAAATAGCATGGTTAAAGAAAGTTATCCCTACAAAATCATATAGTCTGGCTAAGCTCTAACTTCATCACACAAAGTATTTAATCATGCACAACCCCGATGACGAGCCAAGCAATTGTTTCACACTTTAGAAATCTCAAACTTTTTCAACTTTCACGCAATACATGAGCGTGAGCCATGGACATAGCACTATAGGTGGAATAGAATGGTGGTTGTGGAGAAGACAAAAAGGAGAAGATAGTCTCGCATCAACTAGGCGTATCAACGGGCTATGGAGATGCCCATAAATAGATATCAATGTGAGTGAGTAGGGATTGCCATGCAACGGATGCACTAGAGCTATAAATATGTGAAAGCTCAACAAAAGAAACTAAGTGGGTGTGCATCCAACTTGCTTGCTCACGAAGACCTAGGGCACTTTTGAGGAAGCCCATCATTGGAATATACAAGCCAAGTTCTATAATGAAAAATTCCCACTAGTATATGAAAGTGACAACATATGAGACTCTCTATCATGAAGATCATGGTGCTACTTTGAAGCACAAGTGTGGAAAAAGGATAGTAGCATTGTCCCTTCTCTCTTTTTCTCTCATATTTTTTTATTTGGTCCTTTTCTCTTCTTTTTTTATGGCCACTCTTTTTTTTATTTCGTCCGTAGTCTCATCCCGACTTATGGGGGAATCATAGTCTCCATCATCCTTTCCTCACTGGGACAATGCTCTAATAATGATGATCATCACACTTTTATTTTTCTTACAACTCAACAATTACAACTCGATACTTAGAACAAAATATGACTCTATATGAATGCCTCTGGCGGTGTACCGGGATATGCAATGAATCATGAGCGACATGTATGAAAATTATGAAGGTGGCCTTGCCACAAATACAATGTCAACTACATGTTCATGCAAAAAGCAATATTACAAAAGTAATATGTGCTATATGAGCGGAACGGTGGAAAGTTGCATGGCAATATATCTCGGAATGGCTATGGAAATGCCATGATAGGTAGGTATGGTGGCTGTTTTGAGGAAGGTATATGGTGGGTGTATGATACCAGTGAAAAGTGCGCGGTATTAGAGAGGCTAGCAATAGTGGAAGGGTGAGAGTGCGTATAATCCATGGACTCAACATTAATCAAAAGAACTGATGCACTTATTGCAAAAATTTAGAAGTCATCAAAAACCAAAGCACTAAACGCATGCTCCTAGGGGGATAGATTGGTAGGAAAAGACCATCGCTCGTCCCCGACTGCCACTCATAAAGAAGACAATCAATAAATAAAATTGTGCTCTGACTTTATCACAAAGTGGTTCACCATACGTGCATGCTACGGGAATCACAAACTTCAACTCAAGCATTCTTTAAATTCATAATCACCCCAACTAGCATTGCTTTGATATTATCACTTCCATATCTCAAAACAATTATCAAGCATCAAACTTATCTTAGTATTCAACGCACTCAAAAGAAAGTTCCACAAATCTTGAATACCAAGTATATTATCTTTAAGCAAATTACCATGCTATTAACAACTCTCAAAATAATCTAAGTGAAGCATGAGAGATCAATAGTTTCTTTAAAACAAATCCACCATCGTGCTCTAAATGATCTAAGTGAAGCACTAGAGCAAAAATTATTACGCTCAAAAAGGTTTAAGTGAAGCACTATGAGCAAAACTATCAAGCTCAAAAGATATAAGTGAAGCACAAGAGTATTCTAGAAAATTCTAAATCATGTATGGCTCTCTCAAAAGGTGTGTACAGCAAGGATGATTGTGGTAAGCTAACAAGCAAATACGCAAATAATACAAGATGCTCCAAGCAAAACACATAACATGTGGTGAATAAAAATATAGCTCCAAGTAAATTACCGATGGAAGTAGACGAAAGAGGGGATGCCTTCCGGGGCATCCCCAAGCTTTGACTTTTTGGTGTCCTTGGATTATCTTGGGGGTGCCATGGGCATCCCCAAGCTTAGGCTCTTGCCACTCTTTGTTCCATAATCCATCAAAAGAATTCACCCAAAACTTGAAAACTTCACAACACAAAACTCAATAGAAATCTCGTGAGCTCCGTTAGTGAAAGAAAACAAAAGACTACTTTAAGGTACTGTAATGAACTCACTCTTTATTTATATTTGTGTTAAACCTACTGTATTCCAACTTCCTTATGGTTTATAAACTAATTTATTAGCCATAGATGCATTGAAATAAGCAAACAACACGCGAAAAACAGAATCTGTCAAAAACAGAACAATATGTAGCAATCTGTAACTAACGCAAACTTCTGGAACTCTAAAACTTCTACCAAAATAGGAAGTACTGGACAATTTGTTTATTGATCAGCAGCAAAAAGAATCAATGCAAAAACACGTTTCTGTGCTTTATTGAATTTTTTTCTCGTGAGCGCGAAGTTTCTGTTTTTCAGCAGAATCAAATCAACTATCATCATAGCTTATCCTATAGGTTCTACTTGGCACAAACACTAACTAAAACATAAAACCACATCTAAACAGAAAGTAGATGGATTATTTATTCCTAAACAGAAGCAAAAACAAAAAACACAAAATAAAATTGGGTTGCCTCCCAACAAGCGCTATCGTTTAACACCCTTAACTAGGCATAAAAGCAAGGATAGATCTAGGTTTTGCCATCTTTGGTAGGCGATCCATAAGTGGCTCTCATGATAGATTCATATGGTAATTTTATTTTCTTTCTAGGGAAGTGTTCCATACCCTTTCTCAAGGGAAATTGGAATCTAATATTCCCTTCTTTCATATCAATAATCGCACCAATCATTCTAAGGAAAGGTCTACCAAGAATAATAGGACATGAAGGATTGCAATCTATATAAAGAACAATAAAATCTACGGGCACATAATTCCTATTTGCAACAATAAGAACATCATTAATTCTTCCCATAGGCTTTTAATAGTGGAATCCGCAAGATGCAAGTTTAGAGAGCAATCTTCAAAGTCACGGAAATCTAGCAAATCACACAATTTGGTATTATCTTGCGCCATGGCAACAAGTAATCCAACACACAAACAAACAGAAAGGCAACGGGAAAAGGCAAAAGAAAAAGAGAGGAGGAGATTGGGAAAGAGAGGGCAAATAAAACGGCAAGGGTGAAGTGGGGGAGAGGAAAACGAGAGGCAAATAATGTAATGCGAGAGATAGGAATTGTGATGGGTACTTGGTATGGTTGACTTTTGCGCAAACTCCCCGGCAACGGCGCCCGAAATTCTTCTTGCTACCTCTTGAGCACTGCGTTGGATTTCTCCGAAGAGGAAAGGATGATGCAGTAAAGTAGCGTAAGTATTTCCCTCAGTTTTTGAGAACCAAGGTATCAATCCAGTAGGAGATCACGCACGAGTCCCTCGTACCTACATAAAACGATAGCTACTCGCAACCAACGCGATTAGGGGTTGTCAATTCCTTCAAGGTCACTTACGAGGGTGAGATCTGATATTGATGATAAATAATATTTTTGGTATTTTTGATATAGAGATGCAAAGTGAAAAGTAAAAGGCAAAGTAAAAACAAAGCAAGTAATAAAGTAATGGAGATTGATATGATGAGAATAGACCCGGGGGCCATAGGTTTCACTAGAGGCTTCTCTCAAGAGCATAAGTATTCTACGGTGGGTGAACAAATTACTGTTGAGCAATTGATAGAAAAGCGAAAAATTATGAGGTTATCTAGGTATGATCATGTATATAGGCATCACGTCCAAGACAAGTAGATCGAAACGATTCTGCATCTACTACTATTACTCCACTCATTGACCGCTATCCAGCATGCATCTAGAGTATTAAGTTAAAAATAGAGTAACGCCTTAAGCAACATGACATGATGTAGAGGGACAAATTCATGCAATATGATAAAAAAAACCCCATCTTGTTATCCTCGATGGTAATAATACAATACGTGCCTTGCAACCCTTTCTGTCACTGGGTAAGGACACCGCAAGATTGAACCCAAAGCTAAACACTTCTCCCATTGCAAGAACTACCAATCTAGTTGGCCAAACCAAACGGATAATTCGAAGAGACTTGAAAAGATAACTCAATCATACATAAAAGATTCAGAGAAGAATCAAATATTGTTCATAGATAAGCTGGATCATAAACTCACAATTCATCGGTCTCAACAAACACACCGCAAAAAGAAGATTGCATCGAATAGATCTCCACAAGAGAGGGGGAGAATATTGTATTGAGATCCAAAAAGAGAGAAGAAGCCATCTAGCTACTAGTTATGGACCCGAAGGTCTGAAGTAAACTACTCACACTTCATCGGAGAGGCTATGGTGTTGATGTAGAAGCCCTCCGTGCTAGATGCCCTCTCCGGCGGAGCTCCGGAACAGGCCCCAAGATGGGATCTCGTGGATACAGAAAGTTGCGGCGGTGGAATTAGGTTTTTGGCTCCGTATTTGATCTGACGGGGGTACGTAGGTATATATAGGAGGAAGGAGTACGTCGGTGGAGCAACAGGGGGCCCATGAGGCAGGGGGCGCACCCAGGGGGGGCCCCCACCCTCGTGACCTCCACGACTATTCCTTGGAGCAGGGTCCAAGTCTCCTGGATCACGTTCAGAGAGAAAATCACGTTCCCGAAGGTTTTATTCCGTTTGAACTCCGTTTGATATTCTGTTTCTTCGAAATACTGAAATAGGCAAAAACAACAATTCTGGGCTGGGCCTCCGGTTAATAGGTTAGTTCCAAAAATAATATAAAAGTGGAAAATAAAGCCCAATATAGTCCAAAACAGTAGATAAAGTAGCATGGAACAATAAAAAATTATAGATACGTTGGAGACGTATCATTGTTCTGTCAGTGGCTGATCTAGTTGCTCCCCTTGATGTGCAATACTATCACGTCGCATGCAAACATCCGCGAAGTAGACATCCATGCCTTCCATTTCAAGTGCATCGCAAGCCCTGCCTCGCCCTCACCGTGCATCGCCTCTAAACGCACCATCAGCAATGATAGACGCCACCTATGAATTTAATATATCTCTCTAATAACTTATAAGTCTGCTATATGATGTGATGAACATTGCCTCTGCTTTTGGATGCCACCATGTGTTGCTTTTGGACAACTAGCATCCATGCCCTCACACATGTAACCTCTAAGATTTGTAGTGATCAAGTTTACATGCACCTGTTGATATATATAATGCGACTCTCTTAGCTAGATATGTTGCATTTATGCTGATTTGGTCAATTAGAAATGTCAGTTTCTTTCACACCAATATGACATATACACAAAGCACACAGATTAGTACAAAGGGGACAGTGGAAGCGGCACATCCTACATGGCACAACCAGCTTTCAGTCAGACGACACGCCATGGGCGGCGAGCCAGCTATGCCACGTGGCGCTGCTGGTTGGCTGTGGTGAGTAAGTTTTTGATTGTTTTGGAAGATGGATCTAAGACTTTATTCCATTTTATTTTCTAGAAAAGTTTTTCAGGATTGTTTTTTCGAGATGGATGTGATGTCCAGGTGATGTGGAAAAGTTTTTTTTTTAATTTTAAAATGAAGGTGAGGTTTTCCTAAGATGAAAAAACACGTGCGCAACTTTCTCTCAAGCAGCCCGCAATGGCGGGCCCAAACCACTAGTAGAAGATATAGGACGAACATGTGTGATGTGCTTCGCATTGTAGAGGAGCTCTTGTTGAAATTCGTGTGTGCTCGATGCGCACCACATCAAGTATGGGTCTTTTTGGCGTGACACTTCCCTTACAACCATCATAGGCCATTGTGTGGTAATAATGTACCATACATATTTTGGTCCTAGTATTAGACCACCCTTCCGAATATAAATGCATATAACAAACTGTATTTCAAGATAATTTTATTTTGCAATATTTACTGGTGGTAGCAAAATATGGAAACAAAAGAAGACCCGCCCCCAAAAAACAAACAACAAAAAACCTCTATATGATTACGCCCCTGCCGTCTAGTGAACCTGTCATCACACACAATACTAGTTTTATCCAAGTCCACAGGGCCGTATAGAACATGATGTGTACAGTTACTATTTTCATCCATGTTTGTAGCTCAGAACAGAGTAGACTGCCTGGACGATACCACAAACTAGTCCAATGACAGCCGCTAGAAGCCCAACAGCAAGCCAAGGGTTGTTGAAGTACTCCCGCCTCAGAGCTCATGAAACGCTTCTCCAGCTTGCAGCATGTCTCCCACAGATAGTTGCACCAGTGGAAATTGGGATCAAACATAATACCCTTTCATAGGTTGGCGAAGCATTTGGCCACCTCATCATTGTTTCCATGGACATGCACGATGACGCCTCTCTTCGTCAACAGCTCGACGTCCTTTGTGGTGTAGGCCAATTGGGACGTGAACACACAGTATGCTGTGACGTGGCTCCCGACCGTCTATCGGTTCCGCTGCTCCAGCTCCATCAAGTTGCGCAGCAGGCACCATGTCACGGCGTCCATGTCCAAGCAGGGGTCCTCCAGCGTGCCACTGCCGCTGCTCAGCTTCACGTCGAGGATGCACCGTGTGAGCCTGTTCTTGCTCATGTCTCGACGCTTGAGCATCACCGCGACGAAGTAGTACTCGGTCGCAGAGCGCCACCGGCGCACGGGCTCAGGGTCGAACTCATTGGCTAGTGCGATAGGAGAGATCGATGGTGCCATAGGCTTCAAGTGCATATGAAGAAGATGGAAAAGATTGCCTGGAACTATAAGACATAGGATTTTGGGGAAACTGGCTCAACCCTCTATGGGGTGGCCTATCACATATATATAACTAGATGATACCCCGCGCGTTGCTGCGGGCCAGAAATACGAAGATACATATTCATACGACTATAGAGACAAAACAATTAAAGATATTGAGCAACATGGGAATATAAAGAAACATATTTTCTGGGTGCCTTGTGGATTGCTGCAGACTCAAAAAGAATACCATACGTATGTCTTAGATACATAGGAAACGACTCTATGATTCCAGATAAACAAAGTGGTTCAAATACTGAAGAAATGTGGCTTGGTGTTAATTTCTCCTGATTCATCGCACCCTCCATATAAAAAATCATTCTTGTCAATTGAAAGTTTTCTGTTATCTACAAAGAAAATAAAGTTTTGGTTAGAAACTTGGAATTGATACAAATAACAATAATAATTAATTTGGAACTGCATGATTGATGCAAGCGCAAAATAAATCACCTGCATAAGAAACTATGAGATAAAATTAGTCCTGATCCCTAGTACTCCAGGTGAAATATCATCCTCATCAATAATGTGAACAATTTTTATTATGTATAAAAAAGGAAGTTCATTTAGATACTTGGAATCAACATAGCCAACTGCATACTTTAAACAATGTGGAATTGACTTAATAACAACAATCATGCATATATTATATTTTTGTATTATCACAAAACTAAGTAAAAGTAACTGAAGCGTGCTTCAGCCATGAAGCGCGACATACCCTAAAGCATTGAGAAATTACATTGAACACCAAAATTGCACATAGAACCTCCAACAAATTAGCGAGAAAAAAGTATTAATTCAGCTAAAGGGTTTCACAAAAAAAATAATGAATGGGTGGCATGTTGACTGCATGGAACTGCAGGCAAAATAATCCCTCCGCTACAAAATTCAGAGACATATATATTATCAAATAGCAATCAAACACATGTGTAAGACAAATATTTTTTTAAACTCACACTGTATAATCTATAATGATATATCTTGGCTTAGGTCCAGGTGAAAGAGCATCTTCATTGCTGAAAAGGCATGAGAAATTAAAAGACATGTATTTGCAATCAAACACTTGCATGAGACAAATGGAAACAAAATCATAATCGCATGTATAGTTTAAACTGATATCTGCTGCTTCATAACAGGGAGTATCTTATGTCCTAGTGAAAGAGCATCTCCATGAAATCCATGTGGGAGCACATGGAGCTCATAACCTGGACCTGAGTGTGTCTGATACATGTGATGCAGGTTGCAGAGTAGGGACTGGGAAGTGACCGGAAAGGTAGAATCAGAACGACCGACCAAACAAAAGCAGTTTAACGATGTTATTCGAATGTCAGCGCGGAGGTGATAACCTGAAAAGCTGATGTGCTGGCACCAAAGGTGGAGTCCCTTGATATCCGATTTGATTGTGTCAGATTCCCTACTTCTCCTTGCCGTTGATGGCGGCCGCGGGAGCGCGGATGCATCTCAACGGTTGTGTGTTCGTCGAAGATCTTGGATTCTGGGTGTCCGGTAACGGAACAGCGACCCGTCCTGTGTTCCCACAATCAGAGAGACATCGGATGTGAGTCTAGGAAAACCAACTGGCGTGAGGGAGGCGATTCGGAGCAGAGCAACGACTTGCACAACGGTGTGTCTTCCCTTACGATGTGGGTGTTCGGCAACGGAACAACGAGCATTGACCAGAGGGGCATCATAAAGAGGCAAACCAGTGATGGTGCGGGAGGAATCCTCCAGGAGGATGGTATCACACAAGGGTTTGTAGACGTGGGGGCGCTGGCCGCACAGTTTAATATAGCTTTTTCTTCCCGACGTAATGAGGGGCGATTAATGGTGCGATTTCATGTGCAATTGCGCCTGGGAGAGGTTCGGTCGCGGCAGCGGAAGAGATAGCGGCGGGGATGCCAGTCATAGCGGAGAAGATTTTTTTTTTGGAGGGATAGCGGAGAAGATGAACGCCAGCGAACTACTGCAAGCGGCTGACACCCATGGGCTATACAGCCCACATACCACATATTGACTCGACGTAATTAGCGCACCAAAAACCAACGGGCTACACAGCCCACGCTACTCAGCTTGGGCAGCCCATTTGCACTAATAGGCGGTTTCGTACAGCAAAAGCGCTGGAAACGGCGAACGCAGCGAGACTCAGCGCATAGACATCTGATTGCGTCCATACTTGATCCAATGGCCAATAATAATTGGGGTGACGTGGCTGCGCGAGAAGGCAAGAAAATCAGCTAGTGGGGGGCTCCTATTTAGATATAGAAGATGGCATACAAGTCCTATAACAATACTGTATGGATTACACAGTTGGGCTACGATACAAAGTCTAACACCCTCCCTCAATCTCAACTCACTCCTGAAGCATCTAGAAGGTTGAGATTGCGCCTAGCCGCCTACAAACCTCAAACATGGGAGAACGTAGAGACTTGGTGAAGATGTCTGCAACTTGATCTTTTGAAGAGATAAACCTGACTTGTAGTAACTTCTGTGCAACACGTTCCCTCACAAAATGATAGTCAATCTCAATGTGTTTAGTCCGTGCATGGAACACCGGGTTTGACGACAGAAACGTAGCACCGATGTTGTCGCACCAAAGGACTGGTGTATGTGGCTGAGAAACTCCCAGCTCTTGAAGTAGGGTCTCCATCCATATAAGTTCGGCAGTCGCATTGGCAACCGACTTGTACTCGGCTTCTCTGCTGCTACGGAAAACAGTGTCTTGCTTGCATGCACTCCAAGCGATAAAATTAGGACCCAAGAACACAGGGTATCCCCCCGTAGGTCACCTGTCATTTGGACACCAAGCCCAATCAGCATCTGAGAATGCAGAAAGAACTTAGGAGGAACTGGGGCGCAGGTGGAGACCATAGGAGACAGTGAGACACACATAACGAAGTATTCGCTTCACAACAGACCAGTGCACATCAGTAGGCACATGAAGATACTGGCACATCCTGTTAACCGCAAAAGAAAGATCAGGACCCGTGACCGTCAGATACTGCAGCCCACCAACAATACTCCTGTACTCAGTTGCATCCTCAGGAGATAGAAGATCACCATCGGCAGCTGAAAGTTTGTCGGTGGAGGACATGGGCGTAGGAGATGTCTTGCCCTTGAGCATTCTAGCACGACGCAAGAGATCAAGAGAGTATTTCTTCTGGGTGAGAACCAAGCTGCCACGAGACTGATGAGCGACTTCAATACCTAGGAAGAAGTGAAGTTGTCCCAAATCCTTAACTGCAAAATCTCTGCCAAGCACAGTCACAAGGGCATCAGCAGCCGTCGGAGAGGAGCTGACGAGGACAATGTCATCCACGTACATAAGTAAGAACATGGTCACACTCGGTCGCTGAAACAAGAACGGTGAAGTGTCAGCCATTGAAGGAATGAAGCCATGAGTACGCAGAGCTGAAGCCAGGCGAGCATGCAAGCCACGAGGCGCCTGCTTTAGTCCATAGAGATCCTTCGTCAGGCGACAAAGATGATAAGGCTGAGTGTGATCGACAAATCCAGGTGGTTGCCGCATGTAAACCTCTTCTTCAAGCAATCCTTGAAGAAAACCATTCTGCACATCAAGCTGGCGGAGAGACCGTCCACGAGAAACTGCCAAAGACAGAAGAAGCCGAATAGTGGTATGCTTGAAAACTAGGCTAAATGTATCCTCATAATCTAGTCCATGACGCTGTTTAAAACTCTTAGCCACAAGACGCGCTTTGTAGCGCTCAATGGAACCATCTGCATGTTTCTTCACCTTGAAAACCCACTTCGAATCAATGATGTTGACGTGAGGCGGAGGGGGAACATCTGTCCAGGTCTCATTCTGCGGTTACCTTATGGCTTTGATCAATTGGGGTTGAAGCAGCTCGACAAGCCAGCATGCCAACATCAGAGAGGAGGCCTAGAGTATACTTTCTTTGAGAAAGAGCTATTCCTTTTCCAGACCTGGCCACTTTCTCTGCCAAGGAAATACTTGAGTCGACCAAGATATTTAACTTCAAAGGTTTTACTCAGACACCCCTTTAGCCTGGATATCTCTATGTCATCATCACCGGTGATAATGATATCATCAACATACAAGTGTCTATAAAACAATGTATGGTCACCATATATTGTCCATACCCCATGTCACACACCGCTCGCCTAAACTTGTCAAACCAAGCTCTTGGAGATTGCTTCAGACGTAAAGGTCCTTGTTCAGCCTGCATACCTTGCCAGTAGTCTCAGACGTCGAGAACCCAGGTGGTATCTCCATGTATACCTACTCCTTCAAGTCCCCATGCGAGAAGGAATTCTTCACATCAAGTTGGTGTAAAGGCCACCAGAAATTTGTTGCATAGGAGATCAGAATCCTCATGGTGTTCATCTTTGCTACTGGAGCAAATGTCTCATCGTATTCAATGCCATATGTCTGGCTGTACCCCCTCTTCACAAGCCTTGCTTTGTATCTTTCAACCTTTCCTTCTTCATTTCGCTTCATAGTGTATACTGATAACCCACAAGTATAGGGGATTGGAACAGTTTTCAAGGGTAGAGTATTCAACCCAAATTTATTGATTCAACACAAGGGGAGTCAAAGAATATTCTCAAGTATTAGCAGCTAAGTTGTCAGTTCAACCACACCTGAAAGACTTAATATCTGCAACAAAGTATTTAGTAGCAAAGTAGTACGGAAATAACGGTAATTAACGGTGGCAAAAGTAAAAGTAGCAGTTTTGTAGCAACCGTAACAATGGCAATGGAAAAGTAACTAAGCAAAGATCAACATGTGAAAAGGTTGTAGGCAATGGATCAATGATGGATAATTATGTCGGATGCAATTCATCATGCAACGGTTATAACATAGGTTGACACAAAACTAGCTCCAGTTCATCAATGTAATGTAGGAATGTATCCGAATATATTTATACGTGCTTATGGAAAAGAATTTGCATGACATCTTTTGTCCTACCCTCCCGTGGCAATAGGGTCCTATTGGAAACTAAGGGATATTAAAGCCTCATTTTAATAGAGTACCGGACCAAAGCATTAACACTTACTGAATACATGAACTCCTCAAACTACGATCATCATTCGGAGTGGTCCCAATTATAGTCACTTCAGGGTTGCCGGATCATAACACATAGTAGGTGACTATTGGCTTGCAAGATAGGATCAAGAACTCACATATATTCATGAAAAGATAAGAGGTTCAGATATGAAATCATGGCACTCGGGCCCTAGTGACAAGCATTAAGCATGACAAAGTCATAGCAACTTCAATCTTAGAACATAATGGATACTAGGGATAAAACTCTAACAAGACTCACTCGATTATATGGTAAATCTCATCCAACCCATCACCGTCCAGCAAGCCTACGATGGGATTACTTTCGCACGGCGGTGAGCATCATGAAATTGGTGATGGAGGATGGTTGATGATGACGATGGCGACGGATTCCCCTCTCCGGAGCCCCGAACGGACTCCAGATCAGCCCTCCCGAAGAAGATTAGGGCTGGGCGGCGGCTCCATATTGTAAAACATGATGAATCCTTCTCTCTGATTTTTTTATCCCCGGACGTGAATATATGGAGTTGGGGTTGAGGTTGGTGGAGGTCCAGGGGCCCACGAGGTAGGGGGCGCGCCCTATGGGGTTGGGCGCTCCCTGCACCCTCGTGGACACGGTGTGGGCCCCCTTATGTTGATTCTTTCGCCAATATTTTTTATTAATTCCAAAACGTGTCTCCGTGGATTTTCAGGTCATTCCGAGAACTTTTAATTCTGCACAAAAATAACACCATGGCAATTGTGCTGAATACATCGTCAGTCCAGGTTAGTTCCATTCAAATCATGCAAGTTAGAGTCCAAAATAAGGGCAAAAGTGTTTGTAAAAGTAGATACGTTGGAGACGTATCAACTCCCCCAAGCTTAAACCTTTTCTTGTCCTCAAGCAATTCAGTTGACAAACTGAAAGTGATAAAGAAAAACTTTTACACACTCTGTTTGATCTTGTTGTTGCAAATATGTAAAGCCAGCATTCAACTTTTCAGCAAAAATTATGAACTAAACATATTCACAATAATACTTAGGTCTCAAATTTACTCATATTTATGGCATAATCAACTAGCGAGCAATAATAATAAATCTCGGATGACAACACTTTCTCAAAACAATCATAATCAACTAGCGAGCAATAATAATAAATCTCGGATGGCGACGTGGTCAGGGTCGTACTCGCCGCTGTCAACGTTCCGCGTGTGGTCGCGGACCTTGGCGATGATGATGGGACAAGGAGCGCGCCTGTCGCCGACCTGCGCCTGGGGTGAGTGCAGGGCGTCTAATTCACCTCTCAGAACGTTGGCCAGCTGAACCATCTCTATAACGCAGGAATCGTCCGAATCGCTAGAAGTTTGGCCTACAATCGAAGTCCAGTGTCCATCAGTTAGCAACATATATAGCATGATTAGTCAACTATAGTTTGACAAAAGTAGAAAAAGAAATGGGATGATAAGTTTCCTTGACACCTTGCTGATCCATTTGCTTGTCCACGAGTAGTAAAGCCTCCCCAATTGACTGCCTTACTCTGCCGCCTCGCAGAGTAGCAGTTGTTCTTCCGCGAGTTCTGTTGCCCTCTCAACAGACGCTTTGTTTCAGGGTTGGTAGCCCAGCATCTGTATATGTAAGCCTTCCTCCTAGTACTTTACATTCTGTTGAGGATAAGAATAGAAGATTCACTCGCAGGCACGACCTGTTAGATTATCCAGAAAGCTGCTCAAAAGCTGCTATAATTGACACACTTTACGAAAAGGAATCCACATAATATGAGCCAGAGTCAAGTCTAGCACTGAGGTGAAGGTGTACATTTTCCTGGAGTGTGTCATTCAGAAAAGAGAAAGCTACCGCAAGATTGATATCACGCAGGATTGCGTGGCTCTACAAAAAAGGAAGAATGGCTTGGCGTGACCTGCTTGTAGTGGTTTGTAATGGTTCCCTGCCCGCATTGCCATCAGGCCTAGAGGCAGCAGCACCGGCCAGCGGAGAAAGGAGTACTACTTACTTGGCTGCCTTTTCTGCCTTTTCTGCTTTACGTCCAGCAGTTTGGAATAGCATGAGCTTTCAGTATCAGCTTCCAATCAACTGAGATTCAGTCGACCGTGTGCATGTATGTCGTTGTGTTTTTAAACTTAACTAGCTAGGTGGCCCTCTCAAACGCCTCACAAATGTGTGGACGTGTCTTAAATGTGTTTTGAAGGTGTATGCAAATTAAATTAAGATTTCATAATATTCATGTTACTCCCTTGGTAGATAAATACTCCTATAAGAGAGTTTAGTGATTAGGATGCATGGTTCTATTGTCATTTAAAATATTATGATAAATTAATGTGTGATGCCACATGTGATTGAACTATATTCGATCAGTTTTAAACTTTTAATTTACGAACTGAAAAGAGAAAGCTACTAGCTAGGATTAACCCATGATAGGGCGCAAGGTTGCATGGCTACAAGAAAGGAAGACTAGTTTCAAGTGACCTGCTTGTAGTCGTTTGTAATGGTTCCCTGCTCGCATCGCCATCCCTTAGAGGCAGCACCGGTCATCGGAGAAAAGAGTATTAGCTACTTGGCTGCTTTGCCTCCTTGCCAACGATGCTGGCTTGTCCATTCATGAATCAGATTCATTGATTCATCTTGCTACCTTCTGTGACTCACTGTAGCTGTTGGGAGGCCTGCTAAACTTCATTTTTTCTACATGCTGACGCATCAATAGTCATTGATTCATTACACAACATTGTCATTGATTCATCTTGAAAGTACAGCTCGCTCCCAGAAACGACAGATAAAAGAAAATACCAATAAGAGATATTTGGTGCTGCTGCATTGATCACCGGCTGCCGCCGGCGTTGTAGTTAGGTTCTCCTCGCTTGATGTCCTTTCTTGCGGGCGCTATAGATACTCCCGCCAACGGTGAGCATCAGCTTTAGGTCCCTGCCTCAGCAATCGTCCTCGTGAACTTATTACACAAACCCCTTTTACTCTAAAGGATATGTTTTAATCTACACCATTGGTTTAGTCAAGGGGATGCACTGAAATAGACCCCTTTGTTTTAACTAGACGATACCCTGCATGTTACTGCAGGAATCAGTTGCAATGTAATTCAATGAGATGATTGTGTGGAATATAAATCTTTTGATTAATAACACGTGAACAAAATTTAAAATACTTATTACTTATTATATTTGCTTATGTATATACATAACTGTTTATTGAATATAAGTGGAATAATAGAATGAAAATGTTTTCCCATGCATAGTTGCATGTGGTGATGGATCTTTTTCCATGCGTGGTTGCATGTCGAGGACGGTCTTATCTCATTCATAATTGGATATTGAAATAAATAATTGGTGATGTGACATGCTTGGATGTTGAGATAAATAAGTTAGTCATCATGCTTAAATTTGTTCATTGTGTCTTTGAAACAAAATAGTCACCATGTATTTATAAATTTCGGCACATATTGAAAACATGTTCATCGAATGTTAGAAAAATGTTTATGAAAAATCTGAAATTTAATTTTTTGTATCTTTGTTAGAAAAATGTAAACATTTTCAATATATGTCTAAAATTTTAGCGCGTGATTGAATTTTTTTTAATACACGGTAACCAAATTATATTATTCGATGCATAATTTTAATACATGATAAACATTTCCTAATACTTGATGAATATGTTTCTAATACATGGTTATCATTTTTTAACATACACGATGTACATTTTTGGTACACGATAAAAATTTTCTAGTACTTGATGAACATGTATTTAATACATGGTTATCATTTTTTAACATACACGATGTACATTTTTGGTACCCGATGAATTTTTTAAATACTCGATGAACATTTTTTTAGTTCACGTTAAACATTTTTTAGTATATGATGAACATTTTTTTAATTACCTTGTGAACATTTGTTAAAAACAAAAATACCATTTGAAAATGATAAATTATACCTATGTGGTGAACATTTTTAAATATGTTGAATAAACATTTTGAAATACATGATAAATATTTCTGAAGTATATGATAAATAATTTTATAATACATGATGAACAATTCTTAGTGCATGATGAACTATTTTTTAAAACTTGAAAAAATCAAAGAGAAAAATGCCATTTACATACCAATAAAGTGGACCAGAAAACGTTCATCAAACGAAAAGAAACCGCACCGAGAGCGCCTGAATAACCGGAGCAGAAAAAACAGATAAACTAGAGTAAATGGGCTGCTCACTCCCTTCACAGTTGTAGGTCAGCTCTACTTTTTTTCTCAGGGGAGGTGAGGTCTATTTCTGGCTTGCCTATTTAATTCTAGTTTTATTTGCCTCAAGAAAAATTTAATTCTAGTTTTATAGGTGGCGTAGATACACTGGCAAGACCGCGCGTGCTGAGGAGCGCCTATTTGGTTCTGAGAGGTCGTGGGACCTTGTATCTTCAAGAGTTGTATACTCTTCGTAAACATCATGTGATCATCATATCTTGTGAGAATAGAATTACTTTCGTTCTTTCGGCGGTTCCATGTTAGAACTGTCCTCAGTGAATTTATTTTAGTGTGTCAAGATTTTTTTGTTGGTTTGATTCTTCGTGGAACTGAAAGCTGTCATCAACACCATGGTGAACATATTGTGATTCAACTGCCTTCACTTGTAGGGCATCACCCGGCCCATGTGCGTTCATCGACCAAGGCTTCCAATCTTTTTGGATGGGCAATTCAAGGCGATATAAAAAAAACCATTATTGGTAATGTTCATGCGGGCGAAAGAGTGACCACGTCGTTGCTCCGGTCAAGTTGTTGTCTCTTTACCAAAGTCTTTGGAGTATTTCTTCTAGCAGTGATTGATACTGCGAAGAAGGTGTTTCCAAGAGATTTCATCGTAATTCTTAGATATAGGAGTTGCTTTGTATTTTTTCAGATCTTTGATCTTAGATACAACAGTACAAATAAAATTATAAGTGTTTCTTAAGGAAAATACCATTAAAAACAGTGATACAATGAAAACGCCAAAGCCGCACGAACGGCTCCACATCGCACGAACAATGCTTCTTTCTTAGTGCTCAAACTCTAGACACGAACCCCGGCTTGGTGGCACATACCACACGAGAGACTACTGAAGACTACATTGTTTCTCCTAGCTACTCAAATAGCACACGGCCACACACATCAGGGCCACCACACACACGCACGCACTAGCTAACCCACTACTTACACGCACACACATCAGCCAACTCACACAACGGCTTGATCCTTCATTTGCTCTCCACGAACTACACGCACGTCCGATGCTTGTGCTGCATCTCCACAACGGCCGCTTGACCCAGCAAAACAAACATGCATGTAGCTGCACAACGGCCCGGCCGCCGCTCATGCACAAACGTGATTCGGCCCGCTTGCCACACGACGCCGTCGTCAAGATTAGTGCTGACAGGGTGCCCCTCACAAATGCGAGGACATCGTCCTAAATGAGTGAAAAGTGTATGAAAATTAAATTAGGGTTTCATAATATTCATATTACATGATTAGGATGGTTCTGTTGCCATTTAAATTATTATGACAAATGTGATGTCGCATGTGATTGAACTATATCTGATCAGCTTTAATTTATGGGCGTGTACTTATAAGGTTCCATTTCCGGAAAGAACACCATATCTATAACTATATGTGATCAGCTTTAGTTTATGAAGTCCAAATTCAGATTGTTGGTTGTCCATAATAATAGTGAGGGTAAAAATTGAGATTGTTGTTTGTTTCTGATGCGAAATTGGTTTTAACGGTCGCCAGTATACGTGGTCAAATGAGCGGGAGGAGGCGACACTCGAGAAAATAGATTACGCTGCAAGAAACGTTGCAAGATAGAGGATGTCTCGGATTTATGGCGCAAGGGAAAAGACCAAGAGTAATGAGAATAATCATCAAGAATTATGAGGTAATACTGATAACCATAGAAACTCACAACCTCATCGGTCCACAAATCACAATGAATAAGTTGGAAAGTTGCACTAGTATAATTGTTTGAAGAAGAAAAAGATAAACGAGGCTGCCCACCTAGTTGACATGCCGTACAAGGTGAACGGGCAGCGTTATCACAATCGGGTAGGAAATCTTTGGAGAGAGCCGCAAGGAGAGCCTTCCCGGGGTGGCCCAGGCGCTGGTGCCACAAATCGCCAGGTGTGGTGAAGAAGGCAGTCCCACGGATGGATTTATTTCCATTGAACGGATAGAGCGGACCGGTGCTACTAGACTTCATGATGGGCGTCCTGGTTGGAAGTGCCTTCACAGAGAAATCAAGGGGGTTAAATTCCACGGCAACGTTATAGTTAGTAGAGAGTTTGCGAACAGAGATAATGTTGGGTAAAAACAACATCAGTTAGTTTAGGGTAATCGTGATCAAGGTGGCCGACGACTAGACTGTTGGGTAGTAGTAGTTGGAGTTGTGTCAGGAATAGTCACGTAAGTTTGTGTCCGATTCATTACTTGTGCGTGTCCTAGTCAAAGTTGGATTAGGAGAGTCCGGTTTGGACTTGTACCTGGTGTGTGCACCGAGAGTAGTTAGGAAAGTAATAGGTGTCCTTGTACGGTTTGGTCTAGTTGGTCGGTGAAACTCACATGTATATATGTACGTGGGTACGGCCGTGAGTTTAGTAACACCGTGAGAGAAAATATAAAAAGAAATAAAGAGAAAAGAGGGCATGACAAGGGCCTTTGGCTATCAGTTTTGTGTGCGCGTGTGTTCGTGAAATTTTATGTGATCGATCCTGAGGGTGGATTTCCAACAGATAAGGTCTTTTACAATATTGGGGCATACAACAACATCAGTAAGAGAAAGATTTGTAGGGGAAAGAGTAGTACAACCTGTGCCAATAATGGGGAGACGATCACCGTTGCCGAAAATAATACTTGAAGAATTATGCTTTGGAAAAGAACGAAACATAGAGAGGTTACCAGGGTTGCCGGTGAGGTGAGTGGCCCCACCGGAGTCGAGGATCCAATCAGCTACGTGTTGGGGAAGAGGTTGCTGGCTGTAGGCATGCTTGAATAGGGCGGTGTGATCCCATGAAGGTGCGCCATGGTGGAGGAGGCAGGGGCTGTGGTGATGGCCCAGACAACATCAGCAGATAGGCTTGGGAGTGGAAGCCAGGCCGTGGGCCGAGCATGCCGGCAACGTTGGTCAGAATCCACTTGGAGCAAGGCGCGGGGAGGTCCATGACGTACAGACCGAACTATCCTGTCCAGGGTGACGAATGAGGCGCGGCAAAACCACGACCCACTGGTGGAAAAAGGGCCTTTGGTCGCGGTTCGCAACTGCCATTAATCGCGGTTGCGCAACCGCGACCAGACGGGCGCGACTAAAGGCCCCCCCCTTTAGTCGCGGTTGCTTAAGAACCGCGACTAAAGGCCCGTCCACGTGGGCGGAGGACCTTTAGTCGCGGTTCTTGTGGCTAACCGCGACTAAAGGCCGCCATAGGTTTTTGAAAAAAAAATTGAATTTTTTTTTTCAAATTTCTGAATTATTTTAACCTCTAGTCTCTAATCACCACCCCTCATCACTTCTCAATTTATTCTTTTATCACCCCTCATCATTCCAAATCATCTAACTTCCCAACCGGTCACCCATCCCTCTCACTACTCCAGCCCAAGCACGCTTAACTTCCGGGTTCTATTCTCCCACGCTCAAAGTCTGCACTTGTTGTTTTCCTGACAATAATAAGATGTCAATCCTATTAACCTTCAGGAATTTTGCTTGAGCATGAAGTGACACATTTCACTGTTTGAGTTTGAAACTATTGTTTTAAAAAACAATAATTATTTAGTAACACTAATATTTCTTGAATAATTAGTTTGACCATTGTTTGACCACAGTTTGACCACAGTTGACCACAGTTTGACCAGATTTGACCAAAATTGAAATAATTAAAATAATTATTTAGTAACACTAATATTCTAGAATAATTAGTTTGACCATTGTTTGACCATAGTTTGCCCACTGTTTGAATATTTTTCAATTTTTTCCACTCTAGATCTTACAAGCCCCGTAACTTTTTTTCTATTAGGTTTTTGAGGATTTTGAAAATGTTTAACGGGATGTAACTTTTCGAGTAGATGATTTTTCATATAAAAAACTTTTTCATCCGAGTTAGTATGCAAAAGTTATGCCCATTTTTACAAATTTCAGAGAGATTTTGCAAATAAAGTCAAAATTCACATTTGCAAATTTTCCCAACAACTAGACCACATATCACATGAGAAACTTATTTTCTTTTATTTTTTGACATTTCCATTATTTTCTTTTATTTTTTTTAAAACTGAAAAGGCGATCCCGGGGGGGGGGTAGAGTTTGAAAATGGGACCTTTAGTACCGGTTCGTGGCACGAACCGGGACTAAAGGTCTCAACCCCATTAGTTCCGGTTCGTGCCACAAACCGCGACTAAAAGGGAGGAGCTTTAGTCGCGGTTGGCCTGGCCAACCGCGACTAAAGGCCTTTGGGCACCTTTAGTCGCGGTTGGCCTGGCCAACCGCGACTAAAGCCCGCGAGCGCCCTGGGCCCAGGCATTTGGTCGCGGTTCATCTGCCGAACCGCGACTAAAGACTTCATTAGTCGCGGTTCCTACAGTTTCGCGACTAATGGGGCTGGACGGAAGCCTCTTTTTCTACTAGTGACCACCCGTGTTAGAGCGACCGCGACCGCCGCTTCGTCCGCGGCCTCGCCCGTGGTCACCACCACGGTTGCCACCAGAGCCGCGACCCGTCGAGGGGGTGCGATCGCCACGGTCGTTGCGGTTGCCGGGGCTGCCATGGTCGCCGCGGTCACTGCGACCGGCGCGGTTCATTTGTGGAGTTGGAGCCGCCGAAGATGGTGAGCGCTGCAGAGCCAGCCCCGGCCGCCCGCAAGTTGATGTTTGTTCTCTTACCCGGCACTGCTATTTTGAAAAAGTAGTAGTGGCGGGTACCAGGTGACCAGGTCATGCTTTTCACTCATTTGAGGATAGTAGACGTTTAAATTGAAAAAAAAATGAGTTTTTTGGACGGTATTGATATTTTTCAGGGTCCATAACATCCGGTAACCAATCAGTTTTCGAAAATATCGGTCGAGAAAAAAAAAAGGGGGAAGGCGATGCAGCGCTGTAGGGAACCAAAAACAAGCACAAAGCGACGGTCACGGCAAGCCAAAACATTCTATGGAATTCTTTCCTTCTTTCTTTCTTGCAGCCACGCAACCTTCCGCGGGCGCTATCAATGGAGAATTCTAGCTAGCTTTCGTTTCTCTTTGGGTAAAACGTTACTACCGCCCGACGCAGCGGCCTTATCCCTTCGTCTTTGGGTAAAACATTACTTGGATGCAGCTGGGCCACAAACACTGGAACACAGGATTGAGACTTGAGAGGGTAGCTCAACTCCACCAGTGCAACTGCATGCTGCTCTACTAGGCCTAGGCGGTAGCGTGAGGCCATCGGTGGACAAGCAAATGGATCAGAAAGGTGCCAAGTGAATTTATCATCCCGTCTGTTCAGTTTTATCTTGTACGATAGTACTAGTAATTAGTTTCAAACCATAGTTGACAAATCACAACCTTTTTGCCGGCTGATCGATGGACTGTATGTGTAATTCTGTATGTGGGCCAATCTACGGATTTGGATTCCTGCGCCCTGGAGATGCATCAACTAGCCCATGAGCTGGAAGATAAACTAGCCACCCTGAACTCATCCAAGGCCCAGGCCGGCGACGGCCACCGTCCTTGTTCCATCATCGTCGGCAAGGTCCGTGACCTCACGCGCAACGTCGACAGCAGCGAGTACGATCCTGACCACGTCGCCATCGCCCCGTACAACTACCCTCGGCCCCAGAGCAATAACCCACACCTCGCCATGGAGCACGACAAGCTGGCAAGTCTCGACCTGGTGCTCTCGGCGGCAAAGGCGACGAGACCAACTATGATGGTGGAGGTATATGTCAAGGAGCTGGCATGCCTGGAGCGTGACACCAGGAACTGCTACGCCAACACATTTGATGACATGACGAGCGAGCAATTCGTGCGCATGTTGCTCCTCGACGGCTGTTACATACTGTCCCGCCTCGTCGGCTTCCGAGCACATCATCTAGATCAAGATGATGTGGGGACTGCAGAGGCCGGTGTCTCATCGGCAAACAGGGCAGAGGCGCTAGCCGTCGTCCGCTACGTTTTCTATCTCGCGGAGAACCAGATACCGTTCTTCGTGCTTGAGCAGATCGGGGAGCTGACCACTTTGGATGGTAAGGATCGTGTGCTTATAGACATCTCGGGTTATGCCCTTGATCTCATGAGGAGACAAAAGTATGCGACGGCCGCGACGGCCATGGTGCCGCCAGAGCCGATGGTGCCGGGAAATCTTCTCCATCTTCTTCATATGCACTTGAAGCCACTCTCTGTCTCACATGTCATGCCGGTTAGCATCGCCGATCACATGTCTGTGCGCCGGTGGCACTCGGCAACAGAGTACAACTTCGTGGGAGTGAAGTTCAAGGCTCGAGCCATGAGCGAGAAGGGTCTCATCCGCTGCATCCTCGACGTGAAGCTGGGCAGCGGTGGCGGCACGCTGGAGGTCCCCTGCCTGGACATCGACAGCGAGACGTGGCGGTTATTACGTAACTTGATAGAGCTGGAGCAGCGGAACCGGGAGACGGTGGGGAGCCACGTCACGGCATACTGCGTGTTCATGTCCCAGGTGGCCTGCACCACGAAGGATGTGGAGCTCCTGTCGAAGAGAGGCGTCATCGTGCATGGCCATGGCAACAACGAAGAGGTGGCCAAATGCTTCGCCGACCTTTGCAAGGGGATCCAATTCGACCCTGACGACCCCGAGTGCAACTACCTGCGGGAGACATGCTGGATTCTAGAAAAGCGGTCTCGGAGCTCTTCACGGAGGTGGATGGCGTGGCTAATACAGAGGTACTTGAGGAACCCCTGGCTAGCCGTTGGGCTCCTGGCAGCTGCTATTGGCTTAGTTCTCGCAGTCATCCAAACAGTCTACTCTGTTTTGTGTTACTACAAACAATGATGAAATTAGAAATCTAAACATCTTTTCAGTCTCTAAGAACCAGACGACATGATAATAATATTTAGATCATGTCCTACGTGACTTTACAAAAATCAGGGTAGAGTTATGGAATGCCGAAGGGCCATCACACTTATGGAATGTATTTTTAGTCATGTATTCTGTGTTGTGATTTATGAGTTATGACATGTTCACTGGACAGCCGTAAGGGGTGTTGTACGATGTATAGTGGATTTTAAATGACAAAATAAAAAATAAAAAATGAGGATAAGTTCTCTAGGCAGAGCCGATCTATTTGAGATATGACTTTGCTCAGTGTGTATTGGTGTTGGCTGCCTAAATCGAATTGATACAAAGGCCGGGTGTCAAGATGGGGCCAATAGCTCCTGTGCGACACATTTGAGGTGAAATGGCTTGAGTGCGACGTTGTTCGAACGAATGGCTGTGGTGCGACACATTTGAGCAGGTAAATAGCCCACGCACGACATGGCTGTTAAACTGAACTGATGCCCTCGTAAGCTGTTGGGGGCTGGACCCACCACTTATCCACGTGAGCGCTGGACACACCACTTATCCACCTAAGCGCGGGACCCACCACTTGTCTACTCGCGGGACCCACCTCCTCGCAGCTAGAAGAGACGAGCGCCCGTGCCCGTCCGCCCGCCGCCGCCCATTCATCCCCTTTCCCCAATCTTTCTCTTCTCCGGCGACCTAGCGCAAATGTCTACCTCCGCCACGCAATCAAAATGGCGACAGTATGGACCAGTGCTGCTAACAAGGTGCCCTGAATGCCCACGCCCAGACCCTCTTAAACGGTTGGTCACTAAAAGGGATGACAATGGCAATCTTGGGTGGGAATTTGTGAAATGCTTGAGCAAACCAATGACAGGAAGGGATGGCAAGGTTAGATCTCAGTTCTTAGCCCGTTCTTTCGCTGTCTTTCGCTCTGATTTCTCCATATTTTGTTTTTTCTCCCCGAATTTGGGATTTAGGTTTCATGTTGTTCTTTTCAGATCTTGAAGAAATGTTACCATTTTGAGTGGATTGATGAATATGTCGATAGGATTCAGTTTGAGGGCTACGTTGATTCGAGCGTGGCCGCAACCTGGGAGCTCAATTTGGGCGGGGTGCCGCCGATTGCTGTGGAGAATACGGGGAGCTCGGGCGGAGGGGCGGGCAGAGTCGTGCCGATGGCGATGTATGCGTGCAATGCTGAACTGCATGCGGAGTCCGAACTGACCGAGGAACTGAAGAAGATCAAGAAACATCTAATGCAGATGATCGATTTGCAGAAGCAAGCAAATATCATGGCAGGGGGGTTCTATTGTTGTATCAATGCTCTGTTTTTTTTATTTGTTGTTCATCCGTCATTAGAATGGGCATTTAGGCCTGTCAGTGTAGAGGATGTGATCTGTGCGCAAGTAATGTATCTGAATTGAAGCAGCAATTTGGAACACAAATTATTCAGTGTTCATGCTCTGTTTCCCCTATTTTTGTTCTTCAGTTAACAGAGTACACACCCAAATTCAGTTTCTTGTAAAAAACAAAACTGAGCCACCGAATAGATGTTGGGCTGTAAGGAGATCGGGCTCAAGGAGACCAGCCCACCCGCGTAGGGGCACCAGCCCACCTCTATCTTCGGCAAATAAAATGTTACTTGTTTTTACTTTGGCCTTTTTCTTGCACTAAATTTTGTGATCGATCATTTTTTGATGCACTAAAACTAAATATTACTTGTTTTTATGCATGTCTACGGTTTCATGAACTAAATGAGTTGCATGCTTGCATGAAGTAAATTAGTTTGCATTTCCTAGTTGCATGTCCATAGTGGGTTTGCATGGGGCTCCTAGTTGCATGTCTATGGTTTAGGTCATGACCCATTATTTGGCCAATATTTTGAAGATGGTGTGTGTGGTGATTGGGGTGTAGCAGCCCGGGCCCGTAGCAACCCATAGCAATACACAAATAATGGAACAACCCATAGCAATCTACAAATAATAGCACAAAATACACAATATATATAGTAGCATAACGATTATATAGAAGCATAACGATTGCAACACATAGTTCCATGATAGCCTTACAACTTAAAACACTAATACAACTTAATAACAGTAGCATAACGATTACAACTTAAAAACTAATACGATACGATACGATAGATCGGGGGGCACCAAACGCGGGTTCTTCTTCGGGTTCTTCTCTCCTCCTCCTCCGGGTGAACGCCGGGCCACCTCGCTCCTCCGGGCGCCCTTCACTCCTTGTTGATTGGGTACGGGAGCGTGTGCATAACGCCGTTGTTGGGGAAGATGGAGTTGAAGTCGGTGAAAATGTTATGGGTGGTGAAAGCTATGAACTCACAACCAACCCAATACACTCGCCCGAGGAGGTAGAAAGCATCGAATGGGTTAGTGAACGTAGCGAGGAGCCCAACCACAACGCCGTTGTGGGTGACCTCCTCAACATGGTACATCCTTGGAGAGCCGCGGGGGAGGTGGCGGAAGCCGGCCGCAAGGAAGAACTCCGTCAACTCCCTTGCGCCCCTCCACCTTGAGATGGCCCAAACCCTAAGGGTAGTCTCCACGTACACTCCGTTCGGGTAGAGCCTTTCCGGCATGGTTGGGGGGAGTTGGTAGGTGGGGGCGTTGTACTGCATGGTGGCGCCCGGTGGCTCGAGGGCTCGATCGGGTTTGATGGAGAAGAAGGAAGAAGGAGGGCAGAGGAGGAAGAGGATGGGGTGTGGATGAGGAGGAAGAGGAAGACGATAGTTCCCGACTTAAATAGCCCAAGAGCGACGTGGTTTTTGATTTCTTCGAGTGGTTTCACTGGGTAGAATGAATGGGCGGGCGACGTTTGGTGGCGCCCCATGGAAGTGTGTACACGAGCGTGGGAAACGGGCTGTGACGGTCGCGGGTCAAGGGGGGGCGGATCACGCACGCGTCTGTGCCGTCGTGGGTCAAGGGGACACGCCTGCCCCGGGTTCTCTGCGTGTGCCGCCCGTGCATTCATGTCATAGCCCATCTTCCTAGGGCTAGCCGGCTAGAGGGCAACGTTCGGTCGATTTTTTTTAGGGCAACGTCCGGTCGATGTGAGACGTGACAATAATGGATGCCTTCATTTACCCATCTTGTAACGGGCAGCACGCCGTTTGAACTGCATCTATACCCACATTGATACCCCATGCCAGTATTGCGTCCTCAAAGAGGAGCACGCCATGCACGGCACGCCATGCAACGTTGGCTTTTTGGTTGTCTTCATTGGGCTGCTGCATTGTGGCTTGGTGCATGCTTTGATGCGACGCTGCATCGGTTCTAATGGTAGGCATGCGACAGGTTACTGCGTTGATAGGGGTGGCGGGGCAGGGCTACGTCGAGGCATGCATGCAACGACGGGCGCAGTCCTGCGGGTGGGCATGCATGCAGGCCTGCGGGTGGGCACGGGCACGCATGCAACGATGGAAAGGGCACTGCGTAGGCTTGGTCCATGCACCGCGTCAACTCTTGCCGTTGGATTCAAATGAACGGTCCTGATGCTCCAACGAGAGAGGCTGATCCAAACCCCACCGCGTCAATCAATCAGCGCGTCTCATGCGGATCGCTGCACACTGTAGCTAACCCTAGCGCCTGATCTCAACCGTCCATGTACAACGATCGACGACCAGGTAGTGTGCGGGGTTTTGAGGGGTTTTGAGAGGTTTTGACTGATTAGGGTTGAGCATAACTAATTCAAAAAAAATCAAAAAAATATAAAACTTGCGCACATAGTCTTATTATGTCGTATAGTAACGAGAAAAAATATAAATATGGTTTACATACATTTTTATGAAAAATCCTTCACAAAATTGTCATTCCTCAAACAATGTAGTATGGAGTTCAAGGGAGAGAGTAGTGGGCACCCGAGAGTAGGTGGGGTTTTGAAAATGAAAAGTGTGAAAACCTTCACCAAACTTCATTTTGGATTGACTAAGAAAGATCTGAACTTACTTTTCTCATTTTCATGTTTTAAACTTGTTTTATATATAATTTTCTATTAAACCTTGTTTTTTCAAAAAGAAAAGAAAATAATAGAAAATTAATTCAATAAATAGTGAGACTTTAGATTTACACTATATAGGTAGAATAGATGTGTAGAAAAATTATTTGGCTGGTTTAGACAAAGTGCCAAAGAAACTTGCTTAAATATGAGGCCGTTTACCCTACCTTTGGAGGTCATTTGAAACACACTTTTCATGACTATGAGTTCAACTTACCAAAAGGGCTCGGAATGATCAGCAAGCAAACATATTTCAGTTGAGGTACTTTAGATAGCACTAAAACATCAATAGCCCAAATTTAAATTTAAATTTAAATTTAAATTTGAATTTTATTTGGCTGGTTTAGACAAACAAGTTCGAATAGAAATATGGGGATATATAGTGACTACCAGTACGCACCAAGTTACAAATATTATTACATGCCCCAAATTTTCAAACTGTTCTTTGTTCTACTTCTTCCTACCACGTCGTGTGCCCTTCTTCGCCTTAGCCCTTCTTGTTTTTGGTTCTTCAACACACACAAGTTCACTGATCATCTTGGTTTTCTTCACTGGTCTTTTCAACACCTCGCTAATACCCTCGTGATCAGTGTCTTCAGTCTCAATGTTGACACCAGTTTCAGTTTCTTTGATGTGTACCTCAACATGGGTTTCTTCAGTGTGAACCTCGACACGCTCAGGTTCAGTTTCTTCAGTCTGAACCTCGACACGCTCAGTTTCAGTTTCTTCACTCTGAACCTCGACACGCTTCGGTTCAGTTTCTTCGGTGTGCACCTCCACATCAGTTTCTTCAGTCTGAATGTTGACTGCAGCAGGATTTTCTTCAGTCTGCTCAGGCTCAGGCACACTTCTCTTCTTTCTACCGCCATTGACTCTTGCTTTTTTTGTTGGCCAACACTGTTCAAGAACAAGGGGCTGTCTTGCTCGCTTCCTCCTGTGCAGAAAATGTTATAGATATAGTAATTGGAAAAAAGCACCAAATCAAAGACAGACAAATAAACAAGAACATACTTTGGCTTATCAGGAGTGTAACGGCATTTGACAGATCCCACTCTGTGCCCAAGTTCCTGGCACAACTTGCATCTGTTTTTGTTACCTTTTTGGGCCCTTTTTGGCTTTTCATCTTTCTTTCCCTTCTTACTACTCCCACCTTTCTCAAACCATGCCTTGAATCTACTCTGTTTAGGCCTGCCAGCCTTTCTTTTCGTCAAGGGAGGACACATGGAAAATTCAATGTCCACTTCAGGCCACTGAGACTGATCTGTAAGTGCTGGAATTGGAGTAGCATATGCAGCTTTGAATCTTGCTACCGAATAATATTCATGCAGATATGGGTGCATGTTTATCTTCGGTTGGGATGCTAAGAAAAGAATGGCATGCTCACATGGTTTACCAGTGTGTTGCCACTCGAGGCAAGTGCAATCATGCAATTCAGTGTTAACAACATGTCTCCTTCCAGTTTTGCTATCTCTAACTTCAGCACCCCAAGGTGAAGATTTTTCAACAAACAAATGTGAAAGACTTCTGCTCCTATTGACCACCTGTTGTACCACTGCTGGAAGCTTATCACCTTGCAGACAATCACCTATCCTTCTTCTCAATTCCCACAACCGCATGAGCATGATCCTGATTTGGTCAACCATGTCATGCACAGGCAAATCTTTTAACTCCTTCACCTTGTTGTTGAAACTCTCTGCAAATTGTTGTTGATGTGGTCACACTTGATGGCAGTGTTGAATGCTGACCTGTACCATAACAAAGAATGGTAGGTGTTCAGCCATGGACCAAACTCATCACATGCTGCCATTATCTTATCAAGATGATATTTGTGTGTCTGTCTAGTGTAAGATCTTGCTGCTGGCCACATGCGCCCAAATTCTTCTCCTCTAATTTTTTTGATCAAATTCATCCACAAATGACCGAAGCACTCCCTCTGCTCAGCATGTGGGAAAACATTTTTCACTGAATTTTCAAGCCCCTTACATGCATCTGTGTGTATAGCCAAAGGTGACACTGGCCCTAGGCATCTTTTCAACTGGATCATGAACCATGTCCACGAAGCCTCTGTTTCTGACTGAAACAAGCCAACAGCAATAGGAAACATCCAGTTGTGTCCATCTAGAGCATTGCATGCTGCCAACTGACCATTCCACTTGCCTGTCAAAAATGATGAGTCTATGCTCAAATATGGACGGCACCCTGCTTTGAAGCCATCTATGCAAGGCTTCAAAGCCATAAAAAACTTGGAGAACTTGACTTCACCTTTGGCTGATACCTCTGTATCTATCTCCACAACACTACCAGGTGACCTCTTTTCCACCTCTGCTTTGAAGTTGTAAAGCATCCTAAATGTATTTGCCCAACCACCATATAAATTTTTCATTGTCCTTTGTTTTGCCTTCCACACCGTGGTATATTTCAGTTTAATGGGGTACATCTTTTCCAAGTCTACTTTGAGTTTCTTGGCAGTAGTGTTTGGTGTTTTGGCTAAAATTGGGGTGATCTTTTCTGCAACCCAAAGTTGTGATGTCATGGTTGATACTCTCTGTGAACTTGTAATACAAGTATGTTGATTGGGGATTTGGTTAACCCTGACAGTACTTCCATCAGGTTGTAGTCTAGAAGATATGTACCACTTGCAAGGCTTGACACTACCATAATCCTCTGCACCTCGCATAAAACTTCTTTCTATCAGTCCAAACAGTCTTGGCATCAAACTCATGTTTCACTGCATAAGTCTTGAAACACATCCTAAACTCATTCATGCTTGGGAACAACTTGCCTACTTCAATGACAGGGTTTTCTTTGTCATACACATGCACCAGCTCATCATGATGTGCATCATCTACTTCATCTGCAGCTTGTTCCATCAATTGTCCATCTACATCTTCATCAACATTAGCAGGCAAACTAGATTCGCCCCTCTCCTGCTTATCTCTGTCATCGACTGGAATGCCAAAAAGTTTGGCCATCTCAATGTCAGGCATTGGTGCAATGACCAAATCAGTAGGCTCATCTAATTCAACTACATTCCAATCAACAGTTGGTGCAGTTTCAGTTTCAGTTCCAGTAACCTGTCCCTCTTCGGCTATTACTGTAAGTTCAGTACACATGGGAATCAATGGCCTCTGTGTAGCCCAATCATCATCTACCATCTGCGCAGCCAATTGTGATGGCACATATCCAACCTTCGAAAAAATATTCAGATCAACCAGCTCAGCAAAAAATTAGCTCTTTTGCTTGTCCAGCCGTTTTGCCGATCGATTTCATCAACAATCTGTTCACCATCTTCCATTCTCACATACTCTCCTTTCCAATCATCAAACCGCAACAGTGATACTTCTTGCTCTGGACCCCAAACAACATTCTCCCCAATTTTTTCCACCCATTTCTTCACTGCCTTCTCTCCCATGTTCTGTAGAACTTGTGGATCAATCTCTGTAAACTCAACCTCCCATTTAACAATTGTGTCTCTCTCAATGTTCTGAATCCTACCATCAACTAATTTTGCCTTTGATGGAAAGAAATTGACCGTCAATTCGAAGTCCGAACGGCAGCATCCCCTCTGTCAGTGGCGGACAGTGTGAGCCCGTGAGAAAGAGCAGACTAGGCCCTAATTGCATGCAAAATTGGGTCGGAGAGAGGCGCATTACCTATTCGAAGTTGAATCTGGCGGCTCCATCTCAGTATGCCCACGGGCTCCCCTCACAACCTATCGATTCAACAAGCGAAAACAGAGGAAACGAGCTGAGATCTACGGGGCCGAGAGAGGAACGGGAGGGGGACTAGGGTTCTCACTCACCATTTTTTGAGGACGAAGGCTCCGCCGCCGTTGAGAACGAGGGCTCCGCTGCCGCCGGAGAACGCAAGATCCGCCGCCACCGGAGAAGAAGGGGGGGAGGGGGCAGAGTGGCGGGCCCGACACGGTCGGGCGGTAGGGCACTGTCAGTTGTTTTGAGGAGCAATTAAGTTAGACCCACATGTCCTAACATAAACGGGCTTGGTTGACGACCAATTTAACCACATTAAACAGCCATGTCGTGCGTGGGCTATTTACCTGCTCAAATGTGTCGCACCACAGCCATTTGCTCGAACAACGTCGCACTCAAGCCAATTCACCTCAAATGTGTCGCACAGGAGCTATTGGCCCGTCAAGATGGCAACAGGGACGAAACCTGCCGGGTTTTGCTTGCCCAAACCCGTCCCCACGAGAAAAACACAAACCCGTCCCCATCCCCGTCCCCTTGCACGGGGCCAGATTTTTGCCCGTTCCCTAAACCTGTCGGGTTTTCTGATCCCGCGAGGCCCGCGAGCAGTCAGCAAACACATCAGCTGTTCAAAGAAAAAACATGAGCATATTACAACAATGGCAGCAACAAAAATCAGCATATATTGAAGCAGTAAAACAGGAGAAAAATAGTAGCCACCATGAAATAGCATTTTAGCAGCAAACATAGTATGTTTCAGCAGTAAAACTTGAGCATATTTCAAGACAATACAGTAGTATATTTCCGCAACATTTCAAAAATAACAGCAGGAAAAGGAGCATATTTTAGCATAATACAATAGCATATTTCAGCAACAAAGGCCCTGTCATGTAGTAGACGGTCGAAGCTCGATCAATGGATGGGTAGAAATTGGTGGATCAGTTGATATGCTACGTATTTTAAGGGGTATGACGGGTTTTGGGTTCGGGTACTACTGAAACGAGTTTGAACCCGCGAAACATGTCGGGTTTTATTATGTACCTAGCACTAGCAGCAGCCCCATGGGGCTAGAAAGACGCCCATCACCGTCCCCTAATAGGGTACAAACCCGTGGAGACGCGGGTCTCGCAGCCCCATTGCCATCTTGAGTCGGGTGTGTACTCACTGCACTCATCTACAGGATTGAAGCATTGGCAGACAGTGGCGGAGCCTGGAAAACTTAAGCCAACTGATGTTAAATCATGTTGGGAGGGTCAAAGCCAACAAAATCATCGTAATACAATATTAGCAGCAGGTGTAGTGAAAAAATTGCATGTTGAGGCCGGGGACCCTGCTGATTAATTAAAAGATTTTTGTTTGCGGGGTATTGGTGTTGTTGTTGGTTGCACCATCTGATAAATAACGCATCAAGACCTGCATCTATCTGTGTATATAACCCAATCCTCTTGCTTTACATTCCATTGAGGATAAGAACGGAAGATGATCTGATAGATTACACAGGAAGCTGCTCAGAAGCTCCTATATTGACACACGTTTGTGCAGAGAAGTCAAGCACTGATGTGAAGGTATGCATTTTTCTCCTCTCATGCATGCATCTTTCTCAAAAAAGAAAGCTAGGTAGGATTCCCGCTTGATAGCGCGAAAGGTTGCCTGGCTGCAAGAAAGCTAGCTAGAATGGTTTGGCCTGACTTGATTGTACTTGTTTGGTTCGCTGCCAGCATTGCCGCCAAACTACTTGGATGCTTTGCCTGCTTGGCTGCTTGGCAACGAAACTGTCAAGATCATTCATGGTCCACCTTGCTGCCTTCCTTGACTTCCATCCAGCAATTTGGAATACATGCTTTTAGTGTATCAAACTCCATCCGTGGCGTTGTCTTTTTTAACTTTGTGTTATATAATTGCAAGTGGCTATATAGCGCTCGTTGGGAGCACTACGCTCGGGTCACCTCACAGGCACCCGCGCCCGTCCATACGCTGGTCACGCGTGGGGCAACCGGCCCCATTACCTCCAGCCGCTAACTTCTGTAGGGCAGCCTTTCTTTAGAAGTAAATCCCTCGCTTTATTAAACTGACAAAGATTACAATCAAACTGAAGAATTCTAGTCAGGAATCCAGGAATTGCATTAAAGCAAGTAACAGATAAATTGCTATATAAGGACCTCTTTTGCACATAAATGGGCCGCCTAGTTTGCGTCGTGTGGAGTTCAAAGAAACTTAACCCTGGAGACAATCATTCATCTAATTTCAATCATGATATGTGCGTCACTGAAACGAGTTAGACTCGTGTCATGCCACAAATCTTCAAGCGTAGAACAGTGCACCTGGACCATAACATATTGATGTCCTTTTCTTAGCACGGTTTCTATCAATGAAAAATTAGCGCACTACAAAATATAGCTAGGCCTTTCTTCAAATGCTACACACGTTATAGCGCGCTAATAACATGCTATATTTTAAAATAGCATTGCAAAAGGAATTCAAAATATATCTAGAAAAAAAGTATTTCAGTAACTGAATTTTTCCCAGGAGCAATATATGCACAAGGGCCAAATCCAAGGCATAAACAAAACAAATCGAACAGTTTCAAGATAGCCAAATCCAAAACATGCTCCTAGGAAGTGTTTGTGGGCAACCGCACAGTATATAAAATTCAGTAGTGTGCATTCTCTTTCTCTAAAAAAAATTGTCAACCCAGTGCAGACCTTAAAATGTGAGTCTATGCAGCAGATGTTGGAATTTTGTCTACAGAATCGACAGAATCGATCACATCAAAGCACATGTACAAAGCTCTGATAGCCAAGGGCCCTTGTCATGCCCTTTGCTATTCCACTTTTATTTTCTCCTTTTCTCGGTGTTACAAACCTTGCCCTTAGTGCCTTTGTTAGAATAAATCCGAGGGCATCGTCGATCATCCGAGAACCAAGCAATCACATGAGCACGACACCCAAATTTGTTAACGAGATTCATCGGGATTGCTACATCCCGGGGCATGACTACGGGCGCTCCTCCCCATGACACCACTACAATACTGCACCCGGCCGCCCGGGCGCCGGCACGTGCCGCCGGCTCCCCCGCGTGCCTGTTCTATTATGTTGGCATAGGTTACATCGTGTGTCTACCCCCTCATATAAGAGGTCCAGGATACATGTTTCCTATTAGGACACGACTCCGTGATCCTATCTACACAACGTATGACTCAGAGTCCAACTGTAACCTATCTTGTAAAATAATATTCGACACAACTCTAACAAACTCCACCTTGGCGAATATTTTTCACCACCTTGGATTCATCCATGCGTCGAACCTCCATGTACATTGGGTTGAGGTACACCATGAGCACCGCTGCTACTCCCAGACTCCATGTGACTCCTCCTGCAACTATAATCCCTTCTTGTCTTCTTCACAGTCAACACACAAGTAAAATTAAGTTCCTCGTTACTTTACTTTCTGCTCCGAACATCTGGAGTATCCGTTCAACGCCATCACACACAGACCATTATTTGCGGAAAATGAACAGCTCATATATTGGACGCCATATATAAGAGCTACCTAAATTCAACGTCATCGCTCTCCTTGACTGCTTTGTCTGAAACTTGAAGGAATTTCACAGTCGCGCTGTGTCACCCCTGAGTCAAATTCACAGTTGTCTCACCATTTTCCCAGATAGTCTCTGACATGTCCCACAGCTATAGCACTCCGCCTCCTTCTGTACTTGTTATCCGCACTTTGCCATGTGCACTGAACACCACAGAATGTACGGACATGTACTCTCTCCGCTTTTGACAATTTCAGACATTCCGCCACTTTTAGATTCCCTATGGTCCACTCTCATCCATCTAACATGTCAAACTCGATAGATCTAGTCACGAACTTGAATCTGATACTCGTCAACACTACTTCAGCACCCTCTCCACACCCTGACTGACCACATGTCTGATCACCAGTGTCTAGGTCTATCGCAGTGATCCATGCTTATTGCATGCCTCGCCGTTATCACCGTGCCGAGTCTCTGTTGTCCTGGTGGAGTCCCTACGGCCGCGTACCCACACCACTCAAACCCCTACTGCTGAGAACCACCGATCATCACCAACTGATGTCGAGTATCACATCTCCATCAGACCATTGGGCCCTAGTCCGATCCACGTGTCTCTCGCTATCCCGCTAAAATAGGCTTCGATTCTCTGATTTTACACCGTAGCCCCTCCATCAGCACCTAGTGAGTTGTCCATCAGACTCTAGCTCCACCTTCAACATGACTCCATGGTGGTTATATGTGCCACTCCTGCACCCCATCAACTCCAAGCTCTCTTGTGTACACCGTCTTGAATGAACTCCGCGCCATAGTCTTGTCGAAGCCACACAAACCCTCAAGCCTGCAACACATGTATCCACGCCCCAGAAGTCGGTCACCATCAGCATCAAGCTCCTATGTCGTCAGCGCAAATTCCACCACCGTCTTATGTACCAACTGACTAACGTCAATCCTCAGAATGTCTAGTCCGACCCAGCCGAACTTGTCCGGCTGCAACCATGTTTCACCCTGCATCATATTTCCAACAAATGCCATGCATTACTCGACGCCCTGTTAAACATGATCCTCATGACGTACCTCTTATTCTTTTATCTGTTTGCGGAAATATTTTCCAGCCGGGTTTTTTTGTTCAGTTTTGTTTGTTATTTATTTCTTTTTCCATTTCTATAAAAAATTACTTTTCAAATGCACTGACATTTTTAAAAACGATGCGCTTTTCTTAAAATTGATTAACTTTTTTAATATTCCATGAACTTTTTTCAAGTCCTTGATTTTTGTTTTTCAAAATCGATGAACTTTTTTCTAAATTATTGAACTTTTTCGAGAATTGATGAAATTTTAAAAACATACCGATGAACTTTTTTGCAAAATTTATGAACATTTTTCTGAATTTGTGAATTCTTTCGAAATCGATGATCTTTTTTTAAAATCGATGAATCTTTGTTGGAATTTGTGAACTTTCTTTGAGAATCTATGGACCTTTTTTCAACATCGATGTACTTTTTTTCAACATCAATGAACTTTTTCTCAAAATAAGTCAACTTTTTTGAGTACATAAACCTTTTCTTATTCGTGGTTGTTTTTAAACCTGTGAAATTTCAAAATTTGTTCACATTTTTTTCAAAAAAATCACGTTTTCCTAATATGTATGTGCAGTAAATAGGGCGCTACATTTGGTTCGTAAACGGCTCGCGCTGCATCGTTTCACGTGTGGCTAGGAGCTCGAGTGGTTATGCGACCTGCATAATGAGCTTACCGGTGCAACCTAAATTCCTATTGGGAGCAACTTTTTTTGGGGGGGGGGGGGGGGGGGGGTGTTGGGAAACGTAGCATGCAATTTCAAAAAATTCCTACGTTCACGCAAGATCTATCTAGGAGATGCATAGCAATGAGTGGGGGAGAGTATGTCTACGTACCATCATAGACCGAAAGTAGAAGCGTTTGACAATGCGGTTGATGTAGTTGAACTTCTTCTCGTTCCGACCGATCAAGCACTGAACGTACGGCACCACCGAGTTCTGCACATGTTCAGCTCGATGACATCCCTCGACCTCTTGATCCAACAGAGTACCGAGGAAGTAGATGAGTTCCGTGAGTTCCGTCAGCACGACGACATGATGACGGTGATGGTGAGTGATCCATGCAGGGCTTCGCCTAAGCATCATGAGAATATGACCGAGGGTGTAATCTGTGGAGGGGGGCGCCACACACGGCTAACAGATGTTGTTGTGTGTTCTAGGCGCCTCCCCCCCTCATATATATAGGTGGGAGGGAGAGGGAGCAGCCAAGGGGGGCGCCCAAAGTAGGAGGAATCCTACTTGGAGTGCCTCCCAAGCCGCGCCCCCCCCCCTGCGATATATAACCGAGGTGGAAGGAAAGAGCGGGGGGGGGGGGGGGGGGGGAGGGGGGGAGAAGGAAGTAGGAATCCTAATCCACACTTTCCTTGACCTCCCCACTTTCCTTCTCCACCTCATAGGGATGGCCTCTATAGGGCCGCACCAGGGCTGGTGTGTTCCCTCACTTAGCCCATAAGGCCCATATCTCTGCCGGGGGTGCCCGAAACTCCTTTCCAGTGACCCGATATGTACCCGGTACCCTCCAGAACACTTACGGTGTCCGAATACCATCGTCCTATATATATCAATCTTTACCTCTCGGCCATTTTGAGACTCCTCATCATGTTCGTAATCTCATCTGGGACTCCGAACAACGTTCGGTTACCAAATCATATAACTCATATAATACTAAATCGTCATCGAACGTTAAGCGTGCGGACCCTACAGGTTTGAGAACTATGTAGACATGACCGAGAAACCTCTCCGGTCAATAACCAATAGCGGAACCTGGATGCTCATATTGGATCCTAGATATTCTACGAAGACTTTATCGGTCGAACCGTTATGACACGTAATTCCCTTTGTCAATCAGTATGTTACTTGCCCGAGATTCGATCGTCGGTAGCTTCATAACTAGTTCAATCTTGTTACCGGCAAGTCTCTTTACTCGTTCCGTAATACATCATCCCGCAATTAACTCATTAGTCACTTTGCTTGCAAGGCTTCTTATGATGTGCGTTACCGAGAGGGCCCAGAGATACCTCTCCGATACTCGGAGTGACAAATTCTAATCTCGATCTATGCCAACTCAACAAACACCTTCTGAGATACCTGTAGAGCATCTTTATAATCACCCAGTTACGTTGTGACGTTTGATAGCACACAAGGTATTCCTCTAGTATCTGGGAGTTGCGTAATCTCATAGTCAAAGGAATATGTATATGACATGAAGAAAGCAATAACAATAAAACTGAACGATCAATATGCTAAGCTAACGGATGGGTCTTGTCCATCACACATCATTCTCCTACTGATGTGATCCCGTTCATCAAATGACAACACATGTCTATGGTTAGGAAACTTAACCATCTTTGATTAACGAGCTAGTCTAGTAGAGGCTTACTAGGGACACTGTGTTTTGTCTATGTATCCACACATGTATCAACTTTCCGGATAATACAATTCTCTGAATAATAAACATTTATCATGATATAAGGAAATATAAAATAACAACTTTATTATTGTCTCTAGGGCATATTTCCTTAGGGGGAGGAGGGGGGGGGGTTCGACAGAATAAAATAAATTCAGTTTTTCGCTGCACTTTATGGTTGTGTCATTTTTTGCTGCACTTCGTGGTTGCGGGCCGGCCCATCAGGTGCGGCTCCGAGCGCCAGTTCCCTGAACGGACGATTTAAGCGCCGTATAGGAGCTTCAGGAGCAACCATTGACCCCTCGTGCTTTAATGGGCCGGCCCAATCACCTTCCGCGTGGGCGCCGGAACCACACATCGGCGGTAAAGGCGCCGACTAGGACCTCCCCTTCTACGCATGCACTTAGCTGGCCTGTTGGGCTAGCACAGCTCTGGCCAAGGACTGCAACGTGATGAAATTCGAAAAGAAAAAATGGTGATGATTGCACATGTGTGTATCCTCTACGGTTTTTTGAAATTATAGCTTTCACGAACGTCTCAATAAAAGTTTAGCGAGTGTGCTTAAATTTTTTATAATTTACACCAATTCCAATATAGGAAGATGAAAATTTAGATATATGTACATACACCATAGATAACCAAAGAAATATCACTTGCACGTATTTTAGTAATTTAGTTGCACATTTGTTTAGTATGAAACTACCATACAAAAAACTAGATGCACACAAAAGGTTAGCTTCATGTTGTATCCAAAGACTACTACAAGTTAGACATACAAACACAAAATATAAGTTCATAAACAAAAAATTACCCAATTTAAAAAGTATCAAAAATGTGTACCACAAAAAAAATTCAAAAAAAATCTCGAAGGACTCATGTGGGTATCATGACATGATGGTCAGAAGTTTACTCTCACCTCACAAGTGAAGGAGAGGGTTTCTCTTCCACGCGCTATTGGAACTTGGAAAAAAAGGGTGTACACGTGCGCTCCTCCTTCGCCGCGCACCTCGTGTGTGGGTGTCATAGTTCGTGAACGAGTCGACCTCAGACCTATGCGTCGGCAACTCCAGCTTTCACCCAAATCATATCGCGTCTGCTCTACCCAATCACACACACCATCATTCTGCTTCTGGTAGTGATCCTGCACCGGGAGAAGGGCGATTAGAGTTTTGGGGAGAGTCTCTGACGTGACTGCTCGTTGTTGTTCGTCTTCGTCCGCTACTTGGACTACGTCCTCATCCGTCTTGTCATCACCATAAGCCATCAAACCAAAGCCTAGAAGAACCCTGCCGAGGGGACCGCCGCTGCCATGAATTGGCCGACCGAAGGTTATAAGCTGTTTATCCCAGTTGGCCGTACTAGCTGTTTCACGCAATCTTTTCTCATATATATCTAGTATGACATGATAAGATATCAGTCTGAGTTTAGTACTGTCAATGCCATGTTCATAATTTATTTCTGGATTAGATTAATCAAAAAATTGCTAATTTTTCCAACATATACGAGTCGGATTTAGTGGAAAAAGGAGGATAAATCCTGTGGGCTATGCATCATAATGATGCACGAGTAATTTTAATCAGACGACTACTTGATGGCTCAGACCATTATGTACTCTTATCTCTCGTGTGAAAATGGGAGGTAAGAGGGAGCAGGTTAAAATTTGCCATGATGCACACATACATATAATCTTGATTAGCTGTATATACAAGTGGTAGTACGAGCTGTTGTCCGTGCCGGTTTCGTAAGACAGTCCGAGGAGGACATTGTCTCCGTGAGCCAAGTCTGATAGTACTATTTTATTGATATTTTCGTGTCGGGTTTATATCCGATTTGGTTTGGATCGTAGCTAGCCGGTGTGTATATATACGCGTGAAGGTGTGCCAGGTCGTGAGATTTCTACCGTGAGAGTTCAAAGAAATAGAGAGACAAACAGAGCGTGTCCCCTCGCTATAGATTTTCGAGTGGGTTCGTGAGTGATTTCTTTATATGTAATCGATCAGAGGGCTAAATCAAATATTAGGCACTCTTATTTGACTGTTTATTGTACCTAGGATGATGAAGGGCATGACGCCTCGGCCGATTCGATTGAAGTCAATCGGGATCATAAACCCACCGATTCCTAAACGACGCCGTCGAATGACACCGGAATCAGCCTACGACAACAGAGGCTTCATTCCGGATGATGTACTCTACTTCGAGATCCTCACACTGCTTCCCGTGAAATGCCTTGCGCGCTTCAAAACCGTGTGCAAGTCATGGCATACCACAATAACCAGCGCCCCTTTCATCCAACGGCACCTGGACTCCTGGAGCATTCCATCAAAACAAGGTCGTCCATGGTCGTCATGCCACGCAGGTATCAGAAGGACCGGGGGAAGGTGGGTACAAGGTATCTCGGTATCTTCAACTTCCAGCCAGGGCAAGGTAAGGTCGCCGAGCTTATCTTCCTCAAGAAAATTTCAGCCCTACGGTATCCCAATGTTCAGCATGCCTCTCCACTGCGACGGAATTATATTGATACCATGCATAGTTGGGAAGATTTTCGTGTGCAACCCGTCCACCAAAGAATTTGTTGAGTTGCCACCTGGAAGTCCGAGTGTTTTGTTCGACCACAAGGTCGTCTTTGGCTTCGATCCTTGGAGTAGAACCTACAAAGTGGCAAGGCACTTTATCCGCTCGTTCAGAGATACCCCCCAAATAGATGGGGAAGGCACCGTTAGAGAATACAGCTGTGGACAAGTGATCTTAACTCTCGGTGGTCACGGCAAAGAAGAAGCTTGGGAATGGAAGGCCACTATGGATCCGCCATATCCTATAAAGGCAAGGACTCCAATCTGCCTTCCAGGGGTCTTCTTTTGGAGTGCTCTGAATTGGTCACTATGTCGCCGAGTAAGCCTGCCCATACCAAGAAATGTTCGTGTCTTTTCCTGTGTTTCAACTCACCCGGACAACATATTCCTCTCCACTTATGCGTGCTACCTTCTCAGGTGCAATCTCCGTGATGGATCTCTCGAAGAGATAATCAACATGCCATGTGACCTGCTGTATGATCGCCGAAATGGTGGCGCGAAATTCACCATTGGTGCACTCCCCATTGCCCACTATAGGGTGCCATTTGTGGAATCGTTGTTGCGCATCAGACCATCATAATAACAAGCGATCAGATAGTATGAGATCAATAGTAAGTGTTGTCTAATTTTTTCTCATGTACAAGTGTTGTATCCTATGTTAGCAACAGCATATTAATTGATGTTTGTTTTTGTAGGTCTCTTTACCATGTCCTTCTAGTTCATTTCCCTATGACTTGGTGTATTGTATAGCACAATTTTTGTATGGCTCGGCTACAATTTTGTGTTAGCTTTTTGTTGGGAACATAGCATGCAATTTCAAAAAAATTCCTACCATCATGCAAGATCTATCTAGGAGATGCATAGCAACGAAGGGGGGAGTGTGTCTATGTAACCTTGTAGACCGTAAGCGGAAACGTTTCACAACGCGGTTGATGTAGTCGAACTTTCTTCACGATCCACCGATCGAGTAACGAACGTACGACACCTCCGAGTTATGCACACGTTCAGCTCGGTGACATCCCTCGCCTTCTTGATCCAGCAAGATGTCGAGGTAGTAGATGAGTTCCGTCAGCACGACGGTGTGGTGAAGGTGATGGTGAAGTGATCCGCCCAGGGCTTCGCCTAAGCACGCCGAGAATATGACCATGGGTGTAAATTGTGGATGGGGCATGGCACACGGCTAACAATCAATATTCTGTTGTGCTAGGGCGCCCGCCCTCACATATATATAGGTTGGAGGGAGAGGGGAGGCAGCCATGGGGCGCCCCAAGTAGGATCTGAATCCTACTTGGGGTTTTCCCAAGTGCCCCCCCCCTCCATAAATTGCCGGAGGGGGAAGGAAAGGGGGAAGAAGGAAGTAGTACTTCTTACTTTTCCTTTTTCCCTTCCCCTCTTTCCTTCTCCTCTTTGGCCGACCCATATGGGGGGCGCACCAGTCCCTTGTGGCTGGTGCATTTCCCCTCTTGGCCCATAAGACCCATATCGCTGCCGGGGGTGCCCGGAACCCCTTTCGGTGATCTGATATGTACCCGGTACCTTTCGGAAACTTTCGGTGTCAGAATACCATCATCCTATATATCAATCTTTACCTCTCGACCATTTCGAGACTCCTCGTCATGTTCGTGATCTCATCCGGAACTCCGAACAACATTCAGTCACCAAATCAAATAACTCATATAATACTATATCGTCATCAAACGTTAAGCGTGCGGACCCTACGGGTTTGAGAACTATGTAGACATGACCGAGACACTCTCCAGTAAATAACCAATAGCGGAACCTGGATGCTCATATTGGCACCCACATATTCTATAAAGATCTCTATTGGTCGAATCATTATGACAACATACATTATTCCCTTTGTCCATCGGTATGTTACTTGCCCGAGATTCGATCGTCAATATCTTCATACCTAGTTCAATATCGTTACCGGCAAGTTTCTTTACTCGTTCCATAATACATCACCTCGTGACTAACTCCTTAGTCATTTGCTTGCAAGCTTATGATATGTATTACTGAGAGGGCCCAGAGATACCTCACCGATACTCGGAGTGAAAAATCCTAATCTCGATCAATGCCAACCGAACAAACACCTTCGGAGATACCTGTAGAGCATCTTTTTAATGAACCAGTTATGTTGTGATGTTTGATAGCACACAATGAATTCCTCCGGCATCCGGGATTTGGATGATCTCATAGTCGAAGGAATATGTATTTGAAATGAAGAAAGCAATACCAATAAAACTGAACAAACATAATTCTAAGCTAACGAATGGGTCTTGTCCATCACATCATTCTCCTAATGATGTGATTCCGTTTATCAAATGACAACACATGTCTATGGTTAGGAAACTTAACCATCTTTGATCAACGAGCTAGTCTAGTAGAGGCTTACTAGGGACACGGTATTTTGTCTATGTATCCACACATGTATCATGTTTCTGGTTAATACAATTTTAGTATGAATAATAAACCTTTATCATGATATAAGGAAATATGAAATAACAACTTTATTATTGCCTCTAGGGCATATTTCCACGAGTCTCTAACTTGCACTAGAGTCAATAATCTAGTTGACATCGTCATGTGATTAACACCCATAGTTCACATCGCCATGTGACCAATACCCAAAGAGTTTACTAGAGTCAATAATCTAGTTCACATTACTATGTGATTAACACCTAAAGAGTACCAAGGTGTGATCATGTTTTGCTTGTGAGAGAGGTTTAGTCAACGGGTCTGCCACTTTCAGATCTATATGTATTTCGCAAATTTGTATGTCTACAATGCTCTGCATGAGGTTACTCTAGCTAATTGCTCCAACTTTCAATATGTATCTAGATTGAGACTTAGAGCCATCTGGATCGGTGTCAAAGCTTGCATCAGCATAACCCTTTACGAAAAACTCTTTATCACATCCATAACCGAGAAGTATTTCCTTAGTCCTCTTAGGTAACTAAGGATAAATTTTGACTATTGCCCAGTGATCTACTCCTGGATCACTATTGTACCCCCTTGCCAAACTCATGGCAAGGTACACAATAAGTCTGGTACACAGCATGGCAAACTTTATAGAACCTATGTTTGAGGCATAGGTAATGACCTTCATTCTCTCTATCTTCCGCCGTGGTCAGGTTTTGAGTCTTACTCAAATTCATACCTTGCAATGCAGTCAAGAACCCTTTCTTTGACTGATCCATTTTGAGCTTCTTCAAAACTTTGTCAAGGTATGTGCTTTGTGGAAGTCCTATTTAGTGTCTCGATCTATCTCTATAGGTCTTGATGCCCAATACATAAGTAGCTTTACCGAGGTTTTTCATAGAAAAATTCTTATTCAAGTATCCTTTTATGCTATCCAGAAATTCTATATCATTTCCAATCAACAATATGTCATCCACATATAATATCAGAAATGCTACAGAGCTCCCACTCACTTTCTTGTAAATACAGGCTTCACCATAAGTCTGTATCAAACCTTATGCTTTGATCACCTCATCAAAGCATATATTCCAACTCCGAGATGCTTGCACCAGTCCATAGATGGATTGCTGGAGCTTGCACACTTTGTTAGCACCTTTAGGATAAAAACCCTTCTGGTTCCATCATATACAACTCTTCTTTAAGAAATCCATTAAGGATTGAAGATTTGACATCCATTTGCCAGATTTCATAAAATGTGACAATTGCTAACATGATTCGGACAGACGTAAGTACGAGTGAGAAAGTCTCATCATAGTCAACCCATTGAACTTGTCGAAAACCTTTTGCGACAATTCGAGCTTTGTAGATAGTAACATTACCATCAGCATCCGCCTTCTTCTTGAAGATCCATTTATTCTCTATGACTCGTTGATCATCGGGCAAGTCCACAAAAGTCCACACTTTGTTCTCATACATGGATCCTATCTCAGATTTCATGGCCTCAAGCGATCTGTCGGAATCTAGGCTCATCATAGCTTCTTCATAGTTCGTAGGTTCGTCATGGTCTATTAACATGACTTCCAGGACAGGATTACCGTACCACTCTGGTGTGAAACATTCTTTGTTCGACCTACGAGGTTCGGTAGTAACTTGATCTGAAGTTTCATGATCATCATCATTAGATTCCTCACTAGTTAGTGTAGGCATCATGGGAATGGATTTCACTGATGTGCTACACCAATTCGAGAGAAGGAACAATTACCTCATCAAGTTCTACTTTAGAGGCAAGGCTCTATACACTGGAGTACTTTTGATGTGTCCCGTCAACTCGCAGAACGAGGAGAAGCTTGCTTAGTACGCCGTCTCCCCCGCCCACGGGCGCGGTGGCTCGCAGGATGAGGTGAAGCTTGCTTAGTATTGTATGCCTTACGCTCGCTCCCTCGCCCACACGCGCGGTGGCTCACAGGACAAGGAGAAAAATTTACTACTCCCTCCGTTTACTCCTCATCCCTACTACCTTGGTTATAGAGATTATATCATATTGTTTTGAATGTATATGTCCTTTAGTAGATTTCAATATGAACTACTAGTACATACTCCAAACACTGATGTATATAGACGTATTTTAGAGTGTACATTGACTCATTTTGCTCCGTATGTAGCACTCTCCCTCACCCCTAGACCCTCGCCCATATGGTGGATGTACAGCAATTCATTCGGTCTCATATAGCCAGAACGATATATACTGCACTACCATTATTGCTCGACTTCCCGAAGAGGCAAAGAGCCAATCGCAAGGTTAATATTTTGGAGATGCCAAGCGCAAGGTTATAGGAGAACGAGTAGTAGGTGCCGCGTCATTTATAAATAAAGTTTTTTTTCTTTAGTGGCACGTGCGCAATATGATAGGTTCATATGGAGAGAAAAGGAAACCGCTCCACTATATACATAGTCAGGACGGGCCAGCCTACATGGTTGCTTGTTGGGGTTGCTCTCTTCATACTCTCTCGCACAAAACGATTGTGGCCACACCTCTAACATCCCGGTGGATCACTTCCGCCGGGGCGCTTAGTGTAGATGCGGTCGCCGTCGCCGATGGCGAAAACCCACTATCGGCACGTCCCGATCAGGGGTCCCCACCGTTCTCTCTCACAAAGCCGGTAAGGTTGCCTTCGTCCCTTGCTCACTGCCGCGACGTGGAAAGTTGCCGCCTCCCGCCGCCCTCCTCAAGGTTGAGCTACGTCCCGACATCCCTCAGGTACAACTCCCTTTACAGCCGTCTTGCACCACTGCTCTAGCTGCCCACATCACTCCATGTGGATATTTCTCTACTTCTTTGCCCCGCACATACCTCTACTGGCTTCTACGTACTGTATTTTTGTGAGTTTATGTCTCATCAACTAGTCCCAGTAATCTTATTCTAATCATGCTTCGTCAATTTCTTTGCCACATGGATGCTCATCTTGATTTTGGTGAAACTGCACAAAATGATCCGATGGTCAAAAGGTTGCAAACTTCATTTCTTAGGAAGCTCGAACGTTGCCACCAAATTGAAGCCAGGTTAGGGTTCACGGTTCAAGGGCTAGGGACTGCATGGATCATTTTTTTCTTTAGCTACCTCTGTTCCAAAATAAGTGTCGACTTTAGTAGTAATACAACTTTGTACTAAAGTTTGCATAAAGTTGAGACACTTATTTTGGAACGGAGGGAGTACATATTTGCTATGATATGTCAATCATTGAGATTCAATAGCATGCATGTTAGTCTCCTTTGTATTTGATGAAATGTCGCAATGGGCAACCTTGGACGCAAGATACATGTAACAGAAGCTGGAAGCTTCATAGCATTGTACAAATTTATCTCGCTGATAAATTACAGTACGTACTATATTAGTACTTCCTCCGTTCCTAAATATAAGTCTTTGTAGCGATTTCACCATGAACCACATGCAGATGTATATAGATGCATTTTAAGTGTAGATTCATTCATTTTGTTCCGTATGTAGTTCACCTAGTAGAATCTCTACAAAGACTTATCTACTAGTAATAGCTAGCCCCCACTACTAGGAATTCTCTATCCTCTCCTTGAGCCACATCATCAAAATTAATGTAGCCATTAGATGAACTAAATCAGTCCATAATAGCCGTCTGATCTAGACGTTGAGAGGCTCCGCACTAAGGCACATGCAAACAGGCAGAAATACCGTGGCATGCATGTGAGTGGGTTTTAAATCACATCAACATGGCTGCATGCAAGCATGCACCGGTAGCAGGCATGTAAGTGAGCTTTTAAGTCCCATTAACATGTCAAAAAGAAAAATACAATCCCATTATGCAGTAGGAGTTGGCTGATCTTTTTTCCTTACGTGGGATGATCTAAATGATGATGGGAGTTTTTTTAGTTTGGCTACCACATTGTCATGCGATTATAGAGTTTTTTTAGTTCTATGAAATCGATAATTTTACGCAGAGAGCTATACGGTTGTTCCGCGGCAACGCGCGGGGACTCATCTAGTATTTAGGAACGGAGGGAGTACTATGTAAAGAGTTAGGTGTCGCACGGTGTCCAGAAAATATGGTGATAGTGTGAGGGGCCATGTAATCACTGAGCATGCGTGTTTTCACTGCTCTTGCACTCATCCGCTGTAAGAATGGAGAAAATTGTAATCTAGTAGTACCTCCTTTCGCCGAAAGCGTGGGACATACAACAGTCCTACCACCTCAGTAATAACCAATGAGCCGTCAAATCACATAGACCCAGCAGTAAGTTGGACGGACAAAGCAACCATCACTCTTGCGCCAGTGAGAGGTCGCGTCCGCTCTGCCTGGACATGAATGCGGCACCGAGTCTTTGGAGCGGCGCTGACTATTTCGGGCGGGAAACGCGCGCGGGCGATGGAGGGCTTTGGGTGGGCCAGGCTGGTCAGGAGCGGGCGTGGAAGTTGTCTGCCTGTCCCTACCGGACACGCCCGGAAACGAGAGGATGCACCGACTCTCGCGGCTAAAATCGTACACTACACACCATCTCTCCATAGGAGTAGGTCAATATGTCGCTCTCTCTAACACACACATGCTGTTAAACACACACACACACACACACACATGCACCGTGGTCCCGTTGCACCTTCTAACGTGACTTATTACACCTAGACGAAGGGAGTAGTAAGTACGAGATACGATGGCACACTGACTTAGGTCGAATACAAGTGCCCACAATTGTGTGCATGTTATAATAAGGATTCACTTAAAATAGTATGTGAGCGAACAGAGGGATCAATTGGACAGTGCTCCCGAGCAGTAGCGAGATGTGTGAGGTAAGATACACCGCTGGCGCTTTTAATTTTTCTTATTAATTTGTTTGTTTCACCCTCTAACTGGTGGGACCCAACGTACTATGTGGAGAGAGGTAAGGTGACTAAGGCTGCATTATTTCTGCACCACTGTGGATAGTCTTACCACCAAAGCCACATGACACGATTATGATTTAAATCCCAATGACTCCCACACACAAAAAAACAAACACGGCATGCTTGTCACGCGAATGCAGGAATGTATAAAAGGTTACTTTCCTCTCGTTGAACATAACGGGAGGGTTGTGTAGCAGTTAGCCTGTTCGCTCATCAAACTTGAGGTCTCGGGTTCGATAACTACACTTGAGCATAATTTGTGCCAGGTTCTTTGACTGGTCAAAATGGATGGATACAGAGCTATACGATCTCGTAGTGACCGTATAATCACCTCATCACGTATAAGCTGCAGCCTCGATGCTTGTTTTCTAGGGTTTGCACGCTTCACACACTCTCTCCAATATATATATACACGCTGGAGCCTCAGTGCTTGTAGTTGCTTTCTTCACACTCTCTCACCCTCTCCAGATCTAAACAAGACTTCGTTGGCCTCTCTCTCCCCTCACTGCTGGTCAAAGAGCCGGCAGGATCCGTTCGCTGGGAAGGGAAGGAGGCTTATCGCTGTCGCCGTTGGCGAGGGAGGGAATCCACTACCGGCGCAGCTGTTCACTTTCACCCAGCGGCGGCGCGGGAGGGCCTCCGACCCCTTCTTCTTCGCCGCCGTCCCGTCGCCCACCGAACCACGCCCCAAGAACCTTAAGGTATAATTTACTTATTCCACATGCATTGCTCTAGCTGCATGTATACCATGAATCTAGGACGTGGTTCAAAGAGAAAAGGAGTGGGGGAAAGTAGTGGGAAAAAGTTGTATAGCATGAATCTAGGACATGGTTCAAAGAGGAAACGAGTGGGGGAAAGTAGTGGGAAAAAGTTGTATAGCATGAATCTAGGACGTGGTTCAAAGAGGAAAGGAAGGGGGAAAGTAGTGGGGAAAGTTGTATAGCATGAATCTATGACGTGGTTCAAAGAGGAAAGGAAGGGGGAAAGTAGTTGGGAAAGTTGTATAGCATGAATCTACGATGTGGTTCACAGAGGAAAGGAATGGGGGAAAGTAGTGGCGAAAGTTGTATCGCATAATCTAGGATGTGGTTCAAATAGGAAAGGAAGGGGCGAAAGTACTAGTACAGACTGGCTATCCAACACCTACTTTGGTCGAAAAGGGAAAACAAACAAACGCAGTACACACATCAGTAACAAACTGATCTTTTGTTTTGGGGGACAAGGCCGTAGAGTTTGAGCAGGACTAGATTTGCTGTGCACACATAGGGAAAGGTGTCTAAAGATAACAAGACTGGGACCAACACAAATATGCTCCTTGGTTGTTTGTTCTTTGTTGCAACAGACTGTGCATCACCAAAGTACATCGGTAGATGCACATAGTGCTAGTGCGTCCACTGTCCCGTGCAACTCTTTAGCTGTTGTTAATCTAAGGCCCTGTTTGGTTAAAAACTCCCTAGTCCCTACCTGCTTGGTTCCAGGGACTAAACATGGACTAGAGGTTATTAAATGACATGCTAAAAGATCATGTTACCCCTAGTAATGAACTAATAGAGACAAGGTGCGATGCGTGGCAGGGGCAACTGTTGGAAAAAGTCCCAAAAAGACTCCCTCGGGATCTTCTTTCTTTAGTCCCTAAAAGTCCCTCCTGTTTGGTTTAGATGGGACTTACACGGAGTTTTTTGTCCCTAGACCAAAATGTCCCTGTAAACAAACACCCTCTAATAATGCCGCTGGAAAATTGATGCAATGCCAAAGTGAAAACTAAATTACATGTCTAATGAATTTTATTGTTCATATAATCTCTATGTTAATATTAATCAATGCCACCGTTTGAGAAATGCTACTGTCTTGCTTTCTTTCCCATTTAGATAAGGTAGATCCTTCTTTTTGTTGGCTTCTGTGTCATCCACCGTTATTGACCACTACTTGTTTCCTTTCCACCTCTTTGTAAACAGGGTTATCTACTTCACCTCATTGCCATTGTGACCTTTTGTTGTACTGCACAAAACACATTTGTTTTAAGAGTATTTTGTGCAGTTCAACCAAAATGTCACACCGACAACGTTGCTTGATTGCTTGATCTTAGTGGAACTGCACAAGAGGAGATCTTACTTCCTATCCGTGTTGGCAAATTTGGTTCAGATCTTCTTCTTGTGAGTTGTTTGAATTACGCATCATCAGAGGTCGGTACTAGCCTTCTTTCACATGATTCTGCAGTGTGCTTTCAAATGTTGTGCTACTTTTACGATAATGTTGCTTGATTTTAGTGAACAACACAAATGGATACAAGACTTCCAATCCGTATGTGCACCGTAATATCCCATTGAGGTAAGATAAGGATATTTCACAACTGTTGGCCTTTATTTTGCCACTTCCATTAGAAAATTAATGTCATTGTTTAGTGCTATACTTGTGCTCCCCAATTGACATGCCAAATCTTACATTGAAGGTGAAGCTTGTCTGTTATTGAACCAAGTGATGAAAGGGAAGAACAAGCGGAAGAAAAACAAAAATCAACTCCCGGTGCTGTAACGAAGCACTGGAACTGTGATGACACAAGTAATGATATAGTTTTGCATCTTTATTTATTGCTATGGCTGGAACGAGCAATTGTTTTGCCACTGATTTGATGCCAGTCTTAATGTAATACGTAATTATCTCTACTTGTGTAAACAGGGACCTTCTTTGAAGATAACATATATTTTAGTGAAACTGCACAAGAAGATGTTGCAAACATTAAACTAATCAAGGAGTATATAGTAAGCATGGCCACCACAGTAGATAGCAATAGATGGTTCCGGAGAAGTGCTTGATCTATATGCTCTACACAATAGGCCTCCTGACAAAGGTTGGTACTCGCCCACTGATTCCATCCATCTGATTGAGCTTTGTCATCTCTATTCGTGTTGTGATACTGTTTAGATACTGTCATGAAAAAATGGTATTGTCCTTGAGAAGTGCTTCATCTATGCTGTTTTAAATATTTCATTTCCTTTTTTTCGAGCAAACAGGGATGCTAGCATTTAGTTGTCCTCTTGTCTTTGCACAACAGGATCATCTTCCTCTAAAGAAGAATATGGAGTACGTGAAGTGACTAGTTCCGATTATGCCAGGATGAAGAAGCCTTGTCTATCTTCTCATCAGAAGGAGCAGTTGAAGGATGGTTACATTACTCCCCACAAGACCGAACTAACTTCAGCTCAGAAGGACTGACAAATCTCCATTTTTTGCTGTGATGCGCGAGTACAATGTTGTTCTAAGATTCTTTCTAGTGAATTCCATTTTTCTAAAAGTGTGCTCTACATGGACCATGTAGGTGCCTGTTTAAACTGTCAATTCACAGTACAGTTTGCATTATACTAATCACTTTTTTGGTATTTGTGCAAACAGGGGTGCTCAGCTTGATTTCAATGGGAACTGCACAAAATGTTCATGAATACATCGAATCATTCTTTTCCACCACAAGAAAGGAGGTGCCGATAAGTTCAAGGCATTGCAACATATAAGGGCGAAATCATACAAACTACGCGCGAATTTGGTTGATTTTGGTGGAACTGCACAAAAAGAACAGCTGGTTTATTTTGCACGAGGTGCCATGTCAATGTCCGAACTGATGGCAAACCCTGCCCATTCCACAATCATAGGCATTTGATATTTTGGAATGGGACAACCTTGTCAAATTTTGCTCATTGATTTTAGTAAGAAGACATGCGTTTGATATTAATGGGACGCCCTTTGTTGTCAGCAGCGTCGATCAATTTTTGCTTTATTCTTTAGTTGCGAAGTAAATATTGCCTCTGACATGGGAGTCGCTGAGATGCATAATCGCCGATTGTTTTGAATGTTCTCTATGAATTTGCCAGCCCTGTGTGTTTGATTGCAATGTACAGAAACGCGAAAAAGCTGCTCAAACTCTTTGTACTCCTTTTGTTCCTTTTTACTTCGCACATTGTGGAAGTGCATACTTTTTTCTATAAGATTGGTCAAAGTAGAGATACTTTGACTGCAGACAAAACTTGTATGCAGACTAGAAAGGACCGGAGGGAGTACATGTGAAACTGCTGCAAACGAGGTGATCACCCTGGGAATAATGCTAGTACGTATTGTTTTGCATGTTCATCCAATGCCAGTGATATAGGAATTCGAACTAATTGAAATAAATTCATTCATACACAGTCGGAATTTGTATAAACATGCCGGATTTCATTACATTTCATACATTCTTCAACTAAAAAGGGGTGCGCTGGAGGTATAATTAATTAACCAAAGCTACCCACCTGTGTCCCGCTGAGACGAACAGAAGCTTCAGTGACTTAATTGCAGGTGTAGTTGCGTAACTGACATGTGGCCTGTTGGGCCCACGTGTCAGTCAGCTAACTGCACCAGCAGTTAAGTAGAAGTAGCGTTCTTCTCAAACACAGCTCTCTGACTCCACGTCGCCGCCAAGAAGCTAACCGGCCATCAATGGTCAACCCGCCTAGCTTGGATTCAACCGGAGGGTAGCAGCGGTGGCCTTACTTGGACCTGAGCGGCGGCAACCTACCGTGTTCTACTCTTCCATGTTTTCTGTGTGGCGCGGCCTCGTTGGTAGCGGGGCGAGGCCTCGGCGGAGCCGGCGATGTCCTCTTTCTCATTGCCGGTGGGCGCCGCCTCAGCGGAGTGGTGGAAATCCTCCCCCTCGTTTCCGGCAGGGTGGGGCCTCGGCTGAGCCGACGATGTCTGGTACGTCTCCAATGTATCTATAATGTTTTATTGTTCCATGCTATTATATTACCCCTTTTCGATGTTTATGGGCTTTATGTTACACATTTATATCATTTTGGGACTAGCCTACTAACCGGAGGCCCAGCCCGTATTGCTGTTTTTTTGCCTATTTCAGTATTTCGAAGAAAAGGAATATCAAACGGAGTCCAAACGGAATGAAACCTTCGGGAGCGTGATTTTTGGAACGAACGTGATCCGGAGGACTTGGAGTGCAAGCCAAGAAGCAGCCGAGGTGGCCACGAGATAGGAGGGCGCGCCCCCTTGTCTCGTGGGCCCCTCGGGCGGCCACCGACGTATTTCTTCCTCCTATATATACCTACGTACCCCGAAAACATCCAGGAGCACCACGAAACACAATTTCCACCGCCGTAACCTTCTGTATCCGCGAGATCCCATCTTGGAGCCTTCGCCGACACTCAGCTGGAGGGGGAATCGACCATGGAGGGCCTCTACATCAACATCCTTGCCCCTCCGATGAGTTGTGAGTAGTTTACCACAGACCTACGGGTCCATAGTTATTAGCTAGATGGCTTCTTCTCTCTTTTTGGATCTCAATACAATGTTCTCCCCCTCTCTTGTGGAGATCTATTTGATGTAATCTCTTTTTGCGGTGTGTTTGTCGAGATCCGATGAATTGTGGGTTTATGATCAGGTTTATCTATGAATAATATTTGAATCTTCTCTGAATACTTTTATGTATGAGTGAGTTATCTTTGAAAGTCTCTTCGAATTATCGGTTTGGTTTGGCCTACTAGATAGTTCTTTCTTGCCATGGGAGAAGTGCTTAGCTTTGGGTTCAATCTTGCGGTGTTATTACCTAGTGACAGAAAGGGTTGCAAGACACGTGTTGTATTGTTGCCATCAAGGATAACAAGATGGAGTTTATATAATATTGCATGAGTTTATCCTTCTACATCATGCCATCTTGCTTAATGCGTTACTCTGTTCTTTGTGAACTTAATACTCTAGATGTAGGCAGGAGTCGGTCGATGTATGGAGTAATAGTAGTAGATGCAGGCAGGAGTTGGTCTACTTGTTGTGGATGTGATGCCTATATACATGATCATGCCTAGATAATCTCATAATTATTCGCTTTTCTATCAATTGCTCGATAGTAATTTGTTCACCCACCGTAATACTTATGCTATCTCGAGAGAAGCCTCTAGTGAAACCTATGGCCCCCGGGTCTATCTCTTATCATATTTGCTTTCAATGTACTTTTATTTGCATCTTTACTTTTTGCATCTATATTATAAAACACCAAAAATATATTTATCTTATCTTACTATCTCTATCAGATCCCACTTTTGCAAGTGACCGTGAAGGGATTGACAACCCCTTTATTGCGTTGGTTGCAAGTTCTCAGTTTGTTTGTGTAGGTGCGTGGGACTTTTGAGGAGCCTCCTACTGGATTGATACCTTGGTTCTCAAAAACTGAGGGAAATACTTACGCTACAATTGCTGCATCACCCTCTCCTCTTCGAGGAAAACCAATGCAAGCTCAAGACGTAGCAATGTCCTCTGCCTCGTTGTTGGCGGGGCGGGGCCTCAGCGGAGACGGCGGTGTCCTCTGCCTCATTGTTGGCGCCACGGGGCCTCGGCAGAGCAGGGCCTCGTCGACGCCAGTGGAGCGGGGACTCATCGGAGCCAGCATTGTCCTCTGCCTCGTCCTCGGTCTCTCCAAACAGCGCCTCGCCCGCTTCATCGCCCTCTTTGTAGGCGGTCGCAGCCTCTGCCACCCGCATGCGGTACCGCCAGCGCTCGAGGCATCCCTCGCGGGCGGAGCGGTACGAGTCGAGCAGCGCCTTCTGCTCCGCCCGCTCCGTGGCGATCTGCTCCTCTGCCTGCAGGTGCTCCTGGAGAAGATGGTGGTTGTAGGCGGCGTCGGCCTGCGCCTCCCGTAACTACACCTCACGCATCTGCCTCACCATGTCCATATATTGGGCACGGGCCTCACCGATGGTCATGGTGCAATGCACCTACGAGGATGGCGCGGAGGAGGGGGTTGGTGCCGGATTGTTGACTACCATGTTCTCCATTGGGACGTCATCGTCCTCCGGCTGCCTGCCAGCCATCCGGTCGGTAGTAATGGCTGCCATCTCCTTGTGCTCACTCGTCCGCCCACCCCGAAGAGCGCTGGAGTGCAAGGAAGCCATGGTGGGCAGTAGTGGTGTGGACAGGAGAAAGGGAACGGATGAGGATGACTGCGGCTATGGCCGGCGCAGCAGTTTATATAGCAATGGTGGGCGGTGGAGGGACGGACATGTGGCACCGGAGTAGCTGCCTCGGCAATCGTGTATCATTAATGTGGACGGCAGATGGACGGACGGACGACACTTGTGTCGTTTGAAGGCGGAGCAATTGCCTACACCGAGAAGTGGGGCAGGCGGCGCTGACTGTTTCGGGCTGAAAGCGCGCGGGCGAGGAGATGACTTTACTTGGAGAGGATGACATGGGGACCCACCAGGGCCATAGCCTCACGTACGCAAGTGCCTCCTTATTATATAAAAACTATACATCTTTTGCTTCCTCCTAGTTTCCTGACATCACGGTCCCACACCATTGTCAACCTGTGTAGTCAATTGCTACGTCTTGAGCTAGCGTTGGTTTTCCCCGAAGAGGAGAGGGTGATGCAGCAAGTGTAGCGTAAGTATTTCCCTCAGTTTTGAGAACCAAGGTATCAATCCAGTCGGAGACTCCTCAAAAGTCCCACGCACCTACAAACTAAGAACTCGCAACCAACGCAATAAAGGGGTTGTTGATAACCCACAAGTATAGGGGATCACAACAGTTTTCGAGGGTAGAGTATTCAACCCAAATTTATTGATTCGACACAAGGGGAGCCAAAGAATATTCTCAAGTATTAGCAGCTGAGTTGTCAATTCAACCACATCTAGAAACTTAGTATCTGCGGCAAAGTGTTTAGTAGCAAAGTAATATGATAGTGGTGATAACGGTAACAAAAGTAAAGACAGCAAAAGTAAGGTTTTTGGTATTTTGTAGTGATTGTAACAGTAGCAACATAAAAGTAAATAAGCGAGAACCAGTATATGGAAAACTCGTAGGCACCGGATCAGTGATGGATAATTATGCCGGATGGGGTTCATCATGTAACAGTCATAACATAGGGTGACACATAACTAGCTCTAGTTCATCAATGTAATGTAGGCATGTATTCCGAATATGGTCATACGTGCTTATGGAAAAGAACTTGCATGACATCTTTTGTCCTACCCTCCCATGGCAGCGGGGTCCTATTGGAAACTAAGGGATATTAAGGCCTCCTTTTAATAGAGAACCGGAACAAAGCATTAGCACATGGTGAATACATGAACTCCTCAAACTATGGTCATCACCGAGAAGTATCCCGATTATTGTCACTTCGGGGTTGTCGGATCATAACACATAATAGGTGACTATAGAATTGCAAGATATGATCAAGAACACACATATATTCATGAAAACATAATAGGTTCAGATCTGAAATCATGGCACTCAGGCCCTAGTGACAAGCATTAAGCATAGCAAAGTCATAGCAACATCAATCTCAGAACATAATGGATACTAGGGATCAAACCTTAACAAAACTAACTCGATTACATGATAAATCTCATCCAACCCATCACCGTCCAGCAAGCCTACAATGCAATTACTCACGCACGGCGGTGAGCATCATGAAATTGGTGATGGAGGATGGTTGATGATGATGACGGCGACGAACCCCCCTCTCCGGAGCCCCGATCGGACTCCAAATCAGCCCTCCCGAGAGAGATTAGGGCTTGGCGGCGGCTCCGTATCGTAAAACGCGATGAAACTTTCTCTCTGATTTTTTTCTCCCCGAAAGCCAATATATGGAGTTGGAGTTGGGGTTCGAGGGCCACGAGGGGGCCCACGAGGTAGGGGGGCGCGCCCAGGGGGGAGGGGCGCGCCCCCCACCCTCGTGAACAGGGTGTGGGCCCCCTGGCCTTCATCTTTGGCAAGGATTCTTACAAATAAAAACTCCATGTTTGTTTTCATGAATCTGTTCTTTCAATTATGCTCAACCAATTAATCAATAGGATACGTATCTTAGAAGCACAAACTAAACTCTGTTCTGATTTGACTTTTTGATAGTACTCTTTGCAGACATGGAGCGTATATGCATTCAAGAGGCCAAGAAGGTATCACCGGAGAAGTATTTGTTGGAAGTAAAACCAAAAAAATTATGCTCAAGTAAACGTCTTGGGAAAGACTAGCAGCAAAGCTGTTCACCTCCTCGACTCTCCACGAATTCATTGTCGAACGCTACTTCGCCCATTCAGCAGGAAAAAGTAGCTATGTACACTTACAATTCTCTCTTTCAGATAAATTTTACTCATATATTTTGTTACCCTTCCCTGATTGTTCATGCTATGTCCACAACTTTAAATCTTTAGTTCTCCCATTAATTCTATACTTCAGCAGCAAATGGCGCCAATGCATGTCGTGGGCAATCAGGAACAAGTGGTATAGCTAATGCTTAATCAGTTATATAATTATTTGTTTCACCTTTTCCAGGTTTCATATAGGAATTACACAAATGTTTTTCTTATTTCTTGCAGATGCTTAATTACATATCCACTTTCCAGTACATGCACTTCTTTGAAAAAGGTTGTCAGTCTGTGCATATGTTCAGTCATGCGACATAGACCTGAATTAACCGAAAACTCACATAGTGTTTTTTCTTATAAACGTGGATATTATAGAAAAAACAGTCACCAGCTAGCTGAATCAAAGAACGTTCTCAATTTAGATAATTTAACCGACATGGAATTCAGTCAAATATAGCATCGCTGTCTAATATCATTTGTGGTGGTCTAACCAGAAAATGGTGATTCATTCAGCAACAATCATCATATCTATAATGTTTGAGGCATCTAGAGTTCGTGGTTCATTTTTCATGCTCTTCTAGAATAGATTTTACTCCCAAAGGTTGGTTCTAACACCTCGTATGACCCTCCTATGGACATAAAGATGTCGTCTCCAGGCCATCACTCGGAGGAACTTTGATGGGCAACGTTTGGCTTTGTAAAGAGCACATCGTTTTGCCAACCATTTATATATATATAAATGATGGACAATGACAAGATTTACATCGTGGTGTATGAGCATATTTGTTTCCCATGATTCTATTTCTTTATTCTCCCTGCATTCATTCACATATTAGATGATAAATCATTTAGATTATCACAGTATATATAGGTATGCAAATGAAGATTCTGCAAAAAAAACTTCTTTGTGGTGAGAAAGTATCTAATTAGCTTTAGTCCATGTTAATTTAATCATCAGAACATCTACTGAATATATATGTTCATACCTGCAGTATATCATATTACATTTTTCTTACATAGAAATAAATTATTTCCATATATTTTGATGCTTCCCATAGTTGTTTGATCCAAGGAAACAACCAAGGGACAAGAAAATATATTTTACAACATACTTAGTGACCTTGCTGTTTGAAAAATAGACAGTGACGATCCCTTATATTTTTTTTCTAAACCCTGTTTGGATGCTTTGCAGGAGATACTGAACACAATTCCTAACCCGTGAACAATAGTTTTTATGCCTTATCTCCATCTGATAGATCTATCTTCTATCTACAGATATATATCTGTTACTTCTACTTCTATGACAGATATAATATTTGTAGTTCAAATGGGAAATCTATATAAGTTTTATGATTATGTTCTGTTAAATGTGTCCTTTGCTAGAAGGAGTGGGAGCTCAAAACTACTGTGGAGCAGATTGTACCGGTAGGGTAATGATGTAAATTTGGTTGGCCACCAATGGTTCATATGATTATTGCTCACTAACATATACGTGTCATTTAATCTTAACTAACTGTAAGCTACTATTTCTGTAGATTGTAGTGCCTGACCGCTCACCCAAAAAAGGAGTTTGCAATTATGCAGTAACTTTCTAACTGATACCTCCTATCTACCGTTTCTTTTGATTTTTTAATTTGCACACGTCAGTTTTTGGTGGAAACTTATCACCATGGGCGGTCAACGGACACAACAATAACACTACTGTATGACGAACAAGAATGCATCTGTGTTGAGAATGAGCATCATCCTCATGTTGGGAAGCCTGGTGACTGCTACACATGTTTCTCTGTTCCTCGGGAGCAATAAAGAAGAGAAGGCAGACATGTCTACTACCGTATCACCAATACTTAGTATACACCCATGAATATAGTTATAAATCAAAATCACATATTGTCCTCATGTCCCAATGTGTTGTAGGAACCGATTAACGTGTCATGTTTGTTAGTCATTCTAACATGTTTGACTTAGATCTGTGAAAAAACATGTTTGACTTAGATGAAGCTTCATCGTATCTATCATTCTCTTTGGCATTTAATCTACATCACACTATTAAGTTCCGATCCAAGAGTCATTTGAGTTGAGTACAATTGTAAAGCTCATATGTCTCGAGTAGCCCATGTCTAAATTCATGTGGAAGAATTCACAATATTACGGCCTAACACAAACCGGATAACTTGAACTAGAAAAGAACATGGTTGGCATGCCATATGTTATGTTCCTAAAGATCTCAACACACAAGAATTAATATTAGTTTAAAATAGTTTATAGGACACAATTCAGGATAGGTAATGAGAGAACGAGGTACACAATATGTCGTTCCAATATTTAGTTCCTAAGGTAAAATAATTATTGTAAATACTTATAAATCAGTCCAATTTACAGATATTCATTTGGCGTCCATGCTTTACAGCTTTTAATTATTGCACAGGTTCTGAAAAATAATTCGAAGAATGTAGGAGAAAATTTGGTTGAGCAGGCTCGGATGAAAGTACTATAATGCAAATAACATTAGTGACTACCCAGTATTTTATGAATCTTGAAGACACATACTAGCCCGTGCAGCTGCACGGGTTGACGACTAGTCATAATAATCCTGATCAGGAACACAGATAGGTGAAGTAGAAAAAGCAGGGTCAGGTCTCATCCTACCTCTAAAAGATTCTTTACTCCACTTAATTAATAACCTCTTACGTTCAGGTTTATCCGAACAAGCAAGAATAGCTTCATAAGATTCATTACTAAAAAGATAGCCCTCAGGAATAACAGGCATAGGTTCATCATCACTCACATTATTGTGTTCAGGTTCACTAATTTCTCTTTCTCTAGACTTAGCAATTTGCTCATCGAGATATTCACCAAGTGTCACAGTAGTATCAAGCATAGAAGTAGTTTCATCATAAGTATCATGCATAGCAGAAGTGGCATCATCAATAACATGCGACATATCGGAATTCATAGCAGTAGTAGGTTTAGGTGTCGCTAGCTTACTCATAACAGAAGGTGAATCAAGTGCAGAGCTAGATGGCAGTTCCTTACCTCCCCTCGTAGTTGAAGGATAAATTTTTGTCTTAGCGTCTTTCAAGTTCTTCATAGTGTCCAGCAGATATAAATCCCACGTGACTCAAAGAATAGATCTATGCTCCCCGGCAACGGTGCCAGAAAAAGGTCTTGATAACCCACAAGTATAGGGGATCGCAACAGTTTTCGAGGGTAGAGTATTCAACCCAAATTTATTTATTCGACACAAGGGGAGACAAAGAATATTCTCAAGTATTAGCAGCTGGTTGCCAATACAACCACACCTGGAAACTTAGTATCTGCGGAAAAGTGTTTAGTAGCAAAGTAATATGATACTGGTGGTAACGGTAACAAAAGTAAAGACAACAAAAGTAATGTTTTTGGTATTTTGTAGTGATTGTAGCAGTAGCAACGGAAAAGTAAATAAGCGAGAACCAGTATATGTCAAACTCGTAGGCACCGGATCAGTGATGGATAATTATGCCGGATGTGGTTCATCATGTAACAGTCATAACATAGGGTGACACAGAACTAGCTCCAGTTCATCAATGTAATGTAGGCATGTATTCCGAATATGGTCATACGTGCTTATGGAAAAGAACTTGCATGACATCTTTTGTCCTACCCTCCCGTGGCAGCGGGGTCCTATTGGAAACTAAGGGATATTAAGGCCTCCTTTTAATAGAGAACCGGAACAAAGCATCAGCACATGCTGAATACATGAACTCCTCAAACTATGGTCATCACCGAGAAGTATCCCGATTATTGTCACTTCGGGGTTGTCGGATCATAACACATAATAGGTGACTATATACTTGCAAGATAGGATCAAGAACACACATATATTAATGAAAACATAATAGGTTCAGATCTGAAATCATGGCACTCGGGCCGTAGTGACAAGCATCAAGCATAGCAAAGTCATAGCAACATCAATCTCAGAACATAATGGATACTAGGGATCAAACCTTAACAAAACTAACTCGATTACATGATAAATCTCATCCAACCCATCACCGTCCAGCAAGCCTACGATGCAATTACTCACGCACGGCGGTGAGCATCATGAAATTGGTGATGGAGGATGATTGATGATGACGACGGCGACGAATCCCCCTCTCCGGAGCCCCGATCGGACTCCAGATCAGCCCTCCCGAGAGAGATTAGGGCTTGGCGGCGGCTCCATATCGTAAAACGCGATGAAACTTTCTCTCTGATTTTTTTCTCCCCAAAACCAATATATGGAGTTGGAGTTGGTGTCGGAGGGCCACCAGGGGGCCCACGAGATAGGGGGCGCGCCCAGGGGAGAGGGGCGCGCCCCCTACCCTCGTGAACAGGGTGTGGGCCCCCCGGCCTTCATCTTTGGCGAGGATTTTTTATTATTTATTCTAAGATATTCTGTGGAGTTTCAGGTCATTCCGAGAACTTTTGTTTTCTGCACATAAAACAACACCATGGCAATTCTGCTGAAAACAGCGTCAGTCCGGGTTAGTTCCATTCAAATCATACAAGTTAGAGTCCAAAACAAGGGCAAAAGTGTTTGGAAAAGTAGATACGACGGAGACGTATCAGTTGTCAATCCCTTCACGGCCACTTGTGATAGTGAGATCTAATAAAGATAGTAAGATAAGATAAATATATTTTTGGTATTTTATAATATAGATGCAAAAAGTAAAGATGCAAATAAAAGTAGATTGAAAGCAAATATGATAAGAGATAGACCCGGGGGCCATAGGTTTCACTAGAGGCTTCTCTCGAGATAGCATAAGTATTACGGTGGGTGAACAAATTACTGTCGAGCAATTGATAGAAAAGCGCATAGTTATGAGATTATCTGGGCATGATCATGTATATAGGCATCACGTCCATAACAAGTAGACCGACTCCTGCCTGCATCTACTACTATTACTCCGCACATCGACCGACTCCTGCCTGCATCTAGAGTATTAAGTTCATAAGAACAAAGTAATGCTTTAAGAAAGATGACATGATGTAGAGGGATAAACTCATGCAATATGATATAAACCCCATCTTGTTATCCTCGATGGCAACAATACAATACGTGCCTTGCAACCCTTTCTGTCACTGGGTAAGAACACCACAAGATTGAACACGAAGCTAAGCACTTCTCCCATGGCAAGAAAGACCAATCTAGTATGCCAAACCAAACTGATAATTCGAAGAGACTTGCAAAGATAACTCAATCACACATAAAAGAATTCAGAGAAGATTCAATTATTATCCATAGATAAACTTGATCATAAACCCACAATTCATCGAATCTCGACAAACACACCGCAAAAAGAGATTACATCGAATAGATCTCCACAAGAGAGGGGGAGAACATTGTATTGAGATCCAAAAAGAGAGAAGAAGCCATCTAGCTAATAACTATGGACCCATAGGTCGGTGGTAAACTACTCACACTAGTAGAAACACGACTTTTAGTACCGGTTCGTAAGGACCTTTAATACCGGTTCTGGAACCGGTACTAAAGAGTGGGGACTAAAGCCCCCCCCCCCCCATTTAGTCCCGGTTCAGCACGAACCGGGACCAAAGGCCCACCACGTGGCACGAGACACGTCATGGTCTGGGGGACCTTTAGTCTCGGTTGGTAAGGATTTTTTTTGAAATAAAGAAAATACAACCCGTCTACTGGGCCGGCACGGCCTGCATACGACTAACCCAATCTCTAGTTGGGCCAGGATGTAGGCCCGTACGGCCCAGTAGGCCCCACAGGGCAGAAGACTTGCAATAGGCCCACAAAGGCCTGCTTAGAGAGGAGCTCGACACGGTAGCTGCGATGGGGCTTTTAAACCGGTGCGAGCTCCTCTCAACTAGCGAGGTGGGACTAAACATTGTGCACTGCGGGGGGCAGCGCACCACCTTTAGTACCGGTTGGTGGCTCCAACCGGTACTAAAGGGGGGGTCTTTAATACCGGTTGGAGCCACCAACCCGTACTAAAGGCCACCACCATTAGTACCGGTTGGTGGCTCCAACCGGTACTAAAGACCCCCCCCCCTTTAGTACCGGTTGGAGCCACCAACCTGTACTAAAGGCCACCACCTCTTTAGTACCGGTTCGTGGCACGAACCGATACTAAAGGTTCGCCACGAACCGGTACTAATGTGCGCCGCCCGCCTGGCCATTGGAAGCGGCACTAATGGTCACATTAGTGCCGGTTCAATTGTAAACCGGGACTAATGAGTTTCACATTAGAGCCTTTTTCTACTAGTGTCACAACTCATCGGAGGGGCTAGGATGTTGATGTAGAAGCCCTCTGTGGTTGATTCCACCTCCGACGGAGTGGCGGCGAAGGCTCCAAGATGGGATCTCGCGGATACAGAAGGTTACGACGGTGGAAATTGTGTTCCATGGTGCTCCTAAATGTTTTCGGGGTACATAGGTATATATAGGAGGAAGAAGTACGTCGGTGGCTTCCCGAGGGGCCCACGAGACAGGGGGGCGCGGCCTCCTATCTCGTGGCTTCTGTTGGAAATATTCCCTAGAGTCAATGATAAATAAGTTATTATTATATTTCCTTGTTCATGATAATCGTTTATTATCCATGCTATAATTGTATTGATAGGAAACTCAGATACATGTGTGGATGCATAGACAACACCATGTCCCTAGTAAGCCTCTAATTGACTAGCTCGTTGATCAATAGATGGTTATGATTTCCTGACCATGGACATTGGATGTCGTTGATAATGGGATCACATCATTAGGAGAATGATGTGATGGACAAGACCCAATCCTAAGCCTAGCACAAAGATCGTAGTTCGTATGCTAAAGCTTTTGTAATGTCAAGTATCATTTCGTTAGACCATGAGATTGTGCAACTCCCGGATACCGTAGGAATGCTTTGGGTGTACCAAACGTCACAACGTAACTAGGTGGCTATAAAGGTGCACTACAGGTATCTCCGAAAGTGTCTGTTGGGTTGGCACGAATCGAGACTGGGATTTGTCACTCCGTGTAACGGAGAGGTATCTCTGGGCCCACTCGGTAGGACATCATCATAATGTGCACAATGTGACCAAGGGGTTGATCACGGGATGATGTGTTACGGAACGAGTAAAGAGACTTGCCGGTAACGAGATTGAACAAGGTATCGGCATACCGACGATCGAATCTCGGGCAAGTATAATACCGCTAGACAAAGGGAATTGTATACGGGATCGATTGAGTCCTTGACATCGTGGTTCATCCAATGAGATCATCGTGGAACATGTGGGAGCCAACATGGGTATCCAGATCCCGCTGTTGGTTATTGACTGGAGAACGTCTCGGACATGTCTGCATGGTTCCCGAACCCGTAGGGTCTACACACTTAAGGTTCGATGACGCTAGGGTTATAAAGGAAGTTTGTATGTTGTTACCGAATGTTGTTCGGAGTCCCGGATGAGATCCCGGATGTCACGAGGAGTTCCGGAATGGTCCGGAGGTAAAGATTTATATATGGAAAGTTCTTGTTCGGGTTCCGGGAAAAGTTTGGGTTTTTCCGGTATTGTACCGGGAAGCTTCCAGAAGGTTCCGAAGGATTCCGGAGGGGTCTGGATGTCCGGAAATTGTTCCACCACACCCAATACAGGAGCATGGGCTGTAAGGGGGCGCCCTAGCCTTGATGGGCCAGGGGAACCAGCCCCCCAAGGCCCATGCGCATGGGAGAGGGGAAACCCTAAGGGGGAGGGCCTCCACTTGACTTGGGAGGCACTCCTCCCGCCTTGGCCGCCGCCCCCTCCTCAGATTGGATCTGAGGGGGCCGGAGCCCCTCTCCCTTGCCCCTATATATATGTGGGGGGTGGGAGGGCAGCCGCACCACAAGTTCTGGTGCAGCCCTCCCCCTCTCCCAAGTACTCCTCTCCCGCGGTGCTTGGCGAAGCCCTGCAGGATTGCCACACTCCTCCATCACCACCACGCCGTTGTGCTACTGCTGGATGGAGTCTTCCTCAACCTATCCCTCTCTCCTTGCTGGATCAAGGCATGGGAGACGTCACCGGGCTGTATGTGTGTTGAACACGGAGGTGCCGTCCGTTCGGCACTAGGATCTCCGATGATTTGGATCACGACGAGTACGACTCCTTCAACCCCGTTCTCTTGAATGCTTCCGCTTAGCGATCTACAATGGTATGTAGATGCACTCTCCTTCCCCTCGTTGCTAGTATCTCCATAGATAGATCTTGGTGACTCGTAGGAAAATTTTGAATTTCTGCTACGTTCCCCAACAGTGGCATCATGAGCTAGGTCTATTGCGTAGATTCTTTGCACGAGTAGAATACAAAGTAGTTGTGGGCGTTGATGTTGTTCAATATGCTTACCGTTACTAGTCCAATCTTGATTCGACGTCATTGTGGGAGGAAGCGGCCCGGACCGACCTTACACGTACTCTTAGTGAGACAGGTTCCACCGACTTACATGCACTTGTTGCATAAGGTGGCTAGCGGGTGCCATTCTCTCCCACTTTAGTCGGATCGGATTCGATGAAAAGGGTCCTTATGAAGGGTAAATAGCAATTGACATATCACGTTGTGGTTTTTGCGTAGGTAAGAAACGTTCTTGCTAGAAACACATAGCAGCCACGTAAAACATGCAAACAACAATTAGAGGACGTCTAACTTGTTATTGCAAGGTATGCTATGTGATGTGATATGGCCAAGAAGAATGTGATGAATGATATGTGATGTATGAGATTGATCATGTTCTTGTAATAGGAATCACGACTAGCATGTCGATGAGTATGACAACCGGCAGGAGCCATAGGAGTTGTCTTTATTTATTGTATGACCTGCGTGTCATTAAACAACGCCATGTAATTACTTTACTTTATTGCTAACTGGTAGCCATAGTAGTAGAAGTAATAAGTTGGCGAGACAACTTCATGGAGACACAATGATGGAGATCATGATGATGGAGATCATGGTGTCATGCCGGTGACGATGATGATCATGGAGCCCCGAAGATGGAGATCAAAAGGAGCAAAATGATATTGGCCATATCATGTCACTATTTGATTGCATGTGATGTTTATCATGTTTATGCATCTTATTTGATTAGAACGACGGTAATAAATAAGATGATCCCTCATTAAAATTTCAAGAAAGTGTTCCCCCTAATTGTGCACCGTTGCGAAAGTTCGTCGTTTCGAAGCACCACGTGATGATCGGGTGTGATAGATTCCTACGTTCACATACAACGGGTGTAAGACAGTTTTACACATGCAAACACTTAGGTTGACTTGACGAGCCTAGAATGTACAGACATGGCCTCGGATCACAAGAGACCAAAAGGTCGAGCATGAGTCGTATAGTAGATACGATCAACATGAAGATGTTCACCGATGATGACTAGTCCGTCTCATGTGATGATCGGACATGGCCTAGTTGACTCGGATCATGTAATCACTTAGATGACTAGAGGGATGTCTATCTGAGTGGGAGTTCATTAGATGAACTTAATTATCCTGAACATAGTCAAAGGTTTTTGCAAATCATGTCGTAAGCTCGCGCTTTAGTTCCACTGTTTTGATATGTTCCTAGAGAAAATATAGTTGAAAGTTGACAGTAGTGATTATGCGGACAGTAGAATGCTTATGTCCTTAATGCACCGCTCAGTGTGCAGAACCCCAAACATCGTCTGTGGATGTTGCGAACATCAGACATACACGTTTTGATAACTACGTGATAGTTCAGTTAAACGGTTCAGAGTTGAGGCACCAAAGACGTTTTTGAAACATCACAGAACATATGAGATGTTTCAAGGGCTGAAATTGGGATTTCAGGCTCGTGCCCATGTCAAGAGGTATAAGACCTCCAACGATTTTCTTACCCTGCAAACTAAGGGATAAAAGCTCAATCGTTGAGCTTGTGCTCAGATTGTCTGAGTGCAACAATCACTCGAATCGAGTGGGAGTTGATCTTCCAGATGAGATAATGATGTTTCTCCAAAGTCATTGCCACCAAGCTGCTAGAGCTTCGTGATGAACTATAACATATCAGGTATAGATATGATGATCCTTGAGGTATTCGTGATGTTTGACACCGCGAAAGTAGAAATCAAGAAGGAGCATCAATTGTTGATGGTTGGTGAAACCACTAGTTTCAAAAAGGGGCAAGGGCATGAAGGGATACTTCATGAAACAGCAAATCAGCTGCTGCTCCAATGAAGAAACCCAAGGTTGAACCCAAACCCGAGACTAAGTGCTTCTGTAATAAGGGGAACAACCACTGGAGCAGAATTACCCTAGATACTGTTGGGGAACGTAGCAGAAATTCAAAATTTTTCCTACGAATCACCAAGATCTATCTATGGAGAGACCAGCAACGAGTAGAAAGAGAGGAGTGCATCTACATACCCTTGTAGATCGCTAAGCGGAAGCGTTCAAGTGAACGGGGTTGATGGAGTCGTACTCGTCGTGATTCAGATCACCGACGATCAAGTGCCGAACGGACGGCACCTCCGTGTTCAACACACGTACAGCCCGGTGACGTCTCCCACGCCTTGATCCAGCAAGGAGAGAGGGAGAGGTTGAGGAAGACTCCATCCAACAGCAGCACAACGGCGTGGTGGTGGTGGAGGAGCGTGGCAATCCCGCAGGGCTTCGCCAAGCACCATGGGAGAAGAGGAGGAGGGAGAGGGGCAGGGCTGCACCAACGAGAGATCAAATCATATGTTATGGGCAGCCCCATGCCTCAATATATATAGGGGAAGGGGAGGGCTGCGCCCCCTTTAGGGTTTCCCACCCCCAAGGGGTGCGGCCAACCCTAGATGGGAAAGGGGCGGCGGCCAAGGGAGGATTCCCTTCCCCCCAAGGCACCTAGGAGGTGCCTTCCCCTCCTAGGACTCTTCCTTAGGGTTCCCCTTTGACCCTAGGCGCATGGGCCATGAGGGAAGTGGCGCCCCAGCCCACTTTGGGCTGGATCCCTTCCCACTTCAGCCCATGTGCCCCCCCGGGGCAGGTGGCCCCACCCGGTGGGCCCCCGGGACCCTTCCGGTGGTCCCGGTACAATACCGATGACCCCGAAACTTGTCCCGATGGCCGAAACAGGACTTCCTATATATAAATCTTTACCTCCGGACCATTCCGGAACTCCTCGTGACGTCCGGGATCTAATCCGGGACTCCGAACAACATTCGGTTACCACATACAAGCTTCCTTTATAACCCTAGCGTCATCGAACCTTAAGTGTGTAGACCCTACGGGTTCGGGAGACATGCAGACATGACCGAGACGTTCTCCGGTCAATAACCAACAGCGGGATCTGGATACCCATGATGGCTCCCACATGTTCCACGATGATCTCATCGGATGAACCACGATGTCAAGGACTTAATCAATCCCGTATTCAATTCCCTTTGTCTAGCGGTATTTTACTTGCCCGAGATTCGATCGTCGGTATACTGATACCTTGTTCAATCTCGTTACCGGCAAGTCACTTTACTCGTTCCGTAACACATCATCCCGTGATCAACTCCTTGGTCACATTGCGCATATGATGATGTCCTACCGAGTGGGCCCAGAGATACCTCTCCGTTTACACGGAGTGACAAATCCCAGTCTCGATCCGCATAAAACAATAGATACTTTCGGAGACACCTATAGTGCACCTTTATAGTCACCCAGTTACGTTGTGACGTTTGATATACCCAAGGCACTCCTACGGTATCCAGGAGTTACACGATCTCATGGTCAAAGGAAGAGATACTTGACATTGGCAAAGCTCTAGCAAACGAACTACACGATCTTTGTGCTAAGCTTAGGATTGGGTCTTGTCCATCACATCATTCTCCTAATGATGTGATCCCGTTATCAACGACATCCAATGTCCATAGCCAGGAAACCATGACTATCTTTTGATCACAACGAGCTAGTCAACTAGAGGCTTACTAGGGACATATTGTGGTCTATGTATTCACACGTGTATTACGATTTCCGGATAATACAGTTATAGCATGAATAAAAGACTATTATCATGAACAAAGAAATATAATAATAACTTATTTATTATTGCCTCTAGGGCATATTTCCAACAGATACTTGGTAGATGAGAAGGCTGGCAAGGTCGATAGAAGTATATTGGATATACATTATGTTAATATGTACTTTGCTAGTACTCCTAGTAGCACCAGGGTATTAAGATACCGGTTCGGTTGCTAAGTGTTAGTAACTCGAAATAAAAGAGCTATGGAATAAACGGAGACTAGTTAAAGGTGAGCTGACGATATGTGTTTCCAAGTTTGATGTGATCAAACATCGCACGCTCCCTCTACCATGAAGATTAGTATTAAACCTGAATAATTGTCATTTGGTCTTTGCGTTGAACATAGACGTGATTGGATTATGTCAATCGCAATATGGTTATTCATTTAAGGAGAATAATGGTTACTCTGTTTATTTGAATAATACCTTCAATGGTCTTGCACCTAAAATGAATGGTTTATTGAATCTCGATCGTAGTAAGACACGTGTTCATGCCAAAAGATATAAGATAGTAATGATAGTACCACCTACTTGTGGCACTTCCATGTAAGTCATATTGGTATAAAATGCATGAAGAAGCTCCATGTTGATGGATCTTTGGACTCACTCGTTTTTTGAAAAGTTTGAGACATGCGAACCATGTCTATTGGTGTATATGCATGAAGAAACTCCATGCAAATGGACCGTTTTGGACTCACTTGATTTTGAATCACTTGAGACATGCAAATCATACCACATGGACAAGATGACTGAAAGCATCGGTTTCAGCAAAATGGAAGAAGATAGCAACTTGTTGGAAGTAACTCATTTTGATGTGTGCAGTCCAATGAGTGCTGAGGCATGCAGTGAATATCGTTATGTTCTTACTTCACAGATGATTTGAGTAGATGTTGAGTATATTTACTTGATGAAACACAAGTCTAAATTATTGAATGGTTCAAGTAATTTCAGAGTGAAGTTAAAGATCACCGTGACAAGAGGATAAAATGTCTATGATATGATCATAGAGATGAGTACCTGAGTTACGAGCTTTGGCACGCAACAGAGACATTGTGGAAATTGTTTCACAATTAATACCGCCTGGAACACCATAGTGTGATGGTGTATTTGAACATCATAGTTGCACCCTATTGGATATGGTGCGTACCATGATGTCTCTTATCGAATTACCACTATCATTCATGGGTTAGGCATTAGAGACAACCGCACTCACTTTAATAGGGCACCACGTAATTCCATTGAGACGACACCGTTTGAACTATGGTTTGGAGAAACCTAAGTTGTCGTTTCTTAAAAGTTTGGGGCTGCAACGCTTATGTGAAAAAGTTTCAGGTTGATAAGCTCGAACCCAAAGCAGATAAAATGCATCTTCATAGGACACCCTAAAACAGTTCGGTATACCTCCTAATTCAGATCCGAAAGCAATAGGGATTGTTTCTTGAATTGGGTCTTTTCTCGAGGAAAGGTTTGTCTCAAAAATTGAGTGGGAGGATGGTGGAGACTTGATGTGGTTAATGAACCGTCACTTCAACAAGTGTGTAGCAAGGCACAGGAAGTTGTTCATGTGGCGCCTACACCAATTGAAGTAGAAGCTTATGATAGTGATCATGAAGTTTTGGATCAAGTCACTACCGTACCTCGTAGGTGACAAGGATGCATACTACTGGAGAGTGGTACAGTAATCCTGTCTTGAAGGTCATGTTGCTAGACAACAATGAACCTACGAGCTATGGAGAAGCGATGGTGGGCCCAAATTCCGACAAATGGTTAGAAGCCATGAAATCCGAGATAGGATCCATGTATCAGAACAAAGCATGGACTTTAGTGGACTTGCCCGATGATCGGCAAGCCATTGAGATAAATGGATCTTTAAGAAGAAGACGGACATGGACGGTAATGTCACCGTCTATGAAGCTCGACTTGTGGCGAAGAGTTTTTCACAAGTTCAAGGAGGTGACTACGATGAGATTTTCTCATCCGTATAGATGCTTAAGTCCGTCGGAATCATGTTAGCATTAGCTGCATTTATGAAATCTGGCAGATGGATGTCAAAACGAGTTTCCTTACCAGTTTTTGTAAGGAAAGGTTGTATGTGATACAATCAGAAAGATTTAGTCGATCCTAAGGATGCTAAAAGGTATGCTGGCTCTAGTGATCCTTCTAAGGACTGGAGTAAGCATCTTGCAGTTGGAATGTACGCTTTGATGAGATGATCAAAGATTTTGGGTTTATACAAAGTTTATGAGAAACTTGTATTTCCAAAGAAGTGAGTGGGAACACTATACAATTTCTGATGAGTATATGTTGTTGACATATTGTTGATCAGAAATGATGTAGAGTTTCTGGAAAGCATATAGGGTTATTTGAAAAGTGTTTTTCAAGGGAAAACCTGGATTAAGCTACTTGAACATTGAGCTCAAGATCTATAAGGATAGATCAAAAACGCTTAATGGTACTTTCAAATGAGCATATACCTTGACATTATCTTGAAGGTGTTCAAGATGGATTAGTCAAAGAAGGAGTTCTTTCCTGAGATGTAAGGTATGAAGTTAAGACTTAAAGCTCGACCACGGCAGAAAAGAGAGAAAGGACGAAGGTCGTCCCCTATGCTTTAGACGTAGGCTCTACAGTATGCTATGTTGTGTACCGCACCTGATGTGTGCCTTGCCACATGTCTGGTAAGAGGGTACAAAGGTGATCAAGGAGTGGATCACCAGATAGCGGTCAAAATTACCCTTAGAGGAATAAGGATATGTTTCTCGATTATGGAGGTGATAAAGAGTTCGGCGTAAAGGATTACGTCGATGCAAGCTTTAACACCTATCCGAATGACTCTGAGTAGCAAACCGGATACGATAGTGGAGCGACCATTTGGAATAGCTCCAAGTGGAGCCTGGAAGCAGCATTTACAATATGACCTAGAGATTTGCTAAGTACATACGGATCTGAATGTTGCAGACCCGTTAACTAAAACCTCTCTTACAAGCAAAACATGATCAAACCCCAGAACTCATTGAGTCTTAATCACATGATGATGTGAACTAGTTTAGTGACACTAGTAAACTCTTTGGATGTTGGTCACATGTTGATGTGACCTCTGAGTGTTAATCACATGGCGATGTGAACTAGATTATTGACTCTAGTGCAAGTGGGAGACTGTTGGAAATATGCCCTAGAGGCAATAATAAATAAGTTATTATTATATTTCCTTGTTCATGATAATCGTTTATTATCCATGCTATAATTGTATTGATAGGAAACTCAGATACATGTGTGGATACATAGACAACACCATGTCCCTAGTAAGCCTCTAATTGACTAGCTCGTTGATCAATAGATGGTTACGGTTTCCTGACCATGGACATTGGATATCGTTGATAACGGGATTACATCATTAGGAGAATGATGTGATGGACAAGACCCAATCCTAAGCCTAGCACAAAGATCGTAGTTCGTATGCTAAAGCTTTTCTAATGTCAAGTATCATTTCCTTAGACCATGAGATTGTGCAACTCCCGGATACCGTAGGAATGCTTTGGGTGTACCAAACGTCACAACGTAACTGGGTGGCTATAAAGGTGCACTACAGGTATCTCCGAAAGTGTCTGTTGGGTTGGCACGAATCGAGACTGGGATTTGTCACTCCGTGTAACGGAGAGGTATCTCTGGGCCCACTCGGTAGGACATCATCATAATGTGCACAATGTGACCAAGGGGTTGATCACGGGATGATGTGTTACGGAACGAGTAAAGAGACTTGCCGGTAACGAGATTGAACAAGGTATCGGCATACCGACGATCGAATCTCGGGCAAGTATAATACCGCTAGACAAAGGGAATTGTATACGGGATCGATTGAGTCCTTGACATCATGGTTCATCCAATGAGATCATCATGGAACATGTGGGGGCCAACATGGGTATCCAGATCCCGCTGTTGGTTATTGATCGGAGAACGTCTCGGACATGTCTGCATGGTTCCTGAACCCGTAGGGTCGACACACTTAAGGTTCGATGACGCTAGGGTTATAAAGGAAGTTTGTATGTTGTTACGGAATGTTGTTCGGAGTCCCGGATGAGATCCCGGATGTCACGAGGAGTTCCGGAATGGTCCGGAGGTAAAGATTTATATATGGAAAGTTCTTGTTCGGGTTCCGGGAAAAGTTTGGGTTTTTCCGGTATTGTACCGGGAAGCTTCCAGAAGGTTCCGGAGGATTCCGGAGGGGTCCAGAGGTCCGGAAATTGTTCCACCATGCCCAATACAGCAGCATGGGCTGTAAGGGGGCGCCCTAGCCTTAATGGGCCAGGGGAACCAGCCCCCCAAGGCCCATGCGCATGGGAGAGGGGAAACCCTAAGGGGGAGGGCCTCCACTTGACTTGGGAGGCACTCCTCCCCCCCTTGGCCGCCGCCCCCTCCTCAGATTGGATCTGAGGGGGCCGGCGCCCCTCTCCCTTGCCCCTATATATATGTGGGGGTGGGAGGGCAGCCGCACCCCAAGTTCTGGCTCAGCCCTCCCCCTCTCCCAAGTACTCCTCCTCTCCCGCGGTGCTTGGCGAAGCCCTGCGGGATTGCCACGCTCCTCCATCACCACCACGCCGTTGTGCTGCTGCTGGATGGAGTCTTCCTCAACCCCTCCGTCTATCCTTGCTGGATCAAGGCATGGGACACGTCACCGGGCTGTACGTGTGTTGAACGCGGAGGTGCCGTCCGTTCGGCACTGGGATCTCCGGTGATTTGGATCACGACGAGTACGACTCCTTCAACCCCGTTCTCTTGAACGCTTCTGCTTAGCGATCTACAAGGGTATGGAGATGCACTCTCCTTCCCCTTGTTGCTAGTCTCTCCGTAGATAGATCTTGGTGACTCGTAGGAAAATTTTGAATTTCTGCTACGTTCCCCAACAGCTTCCTCGACAGCTTCTTGACTTGCACTCCAAGCTCTGCGGATCACGTTCGTTCCAAAAATCACGCTCCCGAAGGTTTCATTCCGTTTGGACTCCGGTTGATATTCCTTTTCTTTGAAATACTGAAATAGGCAAAAAAATAGCAATATGGGCTGGGCCTCCGGTTAATAGGTTAGTCCCAAAAATGATATAAATGTGTAAAATAAAGCCCATAAACATCCAAAAGGGGTAATATAATAGCATGGAACAATCAAAAATTATATATACATTGGAGACGTATCAAGCATCCCCAAGCTTAATTCATGCTCGTCCTCGAGTAGGTGAATGATAAAAAAAAAGAAATTTTTGATGTGGAATGCTACCTAGCATAATTCATAATGTAATTTTCTTTAATGTGGCATGAATGTTCAGATCCAAATGATTCAAAATAAAAGCTTATAAAACATAAAAATAATAATGCTTCAAAGCATACTAACAAATAATCATGTCCTATCAAAATAACATAGCCAAAGAAAGCTTATCCCTACAAAATCATATAGTTAGGCCATGCTTCATTTTCATTACACAAAATACTCCCATCATGCATAGCCTCGATGACGAGCCGAGCAATTGTTTCATACTTTTTAACGCGCTTCAGCTTTTTCAACTCTTACGCAATACATGAGCGTAAGCCATGGACATAGCACTATGGTGGTATATGGTGGTTGTGAGGACAAAAAGGGAGAAGATAGTCTCACATCAACTAGGCATATTAATGGGCTATATGGAGATGCCCATTAATAGATATCAATGTGAGTGAGTAGGGATTGCCATGCAACGGATGCACTAGAGCTATAAATATATGAAAGCTCAAAAAAGAAACTAAGTGGGTGTGCATCCAACTTGCTTGCTCACGAAGACCTAGGGCATTTTGAGGAATCCCATCATTGGAATATACAAGCCAAGTTCTATAATGAAAAATTCCCACTTAGTATATGAAAGTGACAACATATGAGACTCTCTATCATGAAGATCATGGTGCTATTTTGAAGCACAAGTGTGGAAAAAGAGATAGTAGCATTGTCCTTTCTCTCTTTTTCTCTCATTTTATTTTTTTCTTTTTCTGTTTTTTTCTTCTTTTTTTCTTTAACCTTTCTTTTTTTGGCCTTTCTCATTTTTTCTTTTCTCATTTTTTTCTTTTTGTAAAGTCCGAAGTCTCATCCCGACTTGTGGGGGAATCATATCCTTCATCATCCTTTCCTCACTAGGACAATGCTCTAATAATGAAGATCATCACACTTATATGGATTTACAACTCAAGAATTACAACTCAAAGCTAGAACAAGATATGACTCTATATGAGTGCCTCCGGTGGTGTACCGGGATATGCAATGAATCAAGAGCGACATGTATGAAAATTATGAAGGTGGCCTTGCCACGAATACGATGTCAACTACATGATCATGCAAAAGAGCAATATGACAATGATGGAACGTGTCATAATAAACGGAACGGTGGAAAGTTGCATGGCAATATATCTCAGAATGGCTATGGAAATGCCATAATAGGTTGGTATGGTGGCTGTTTTGAGGAAGGTAAATAAAGGGTTCATGATACCGGCGAAATTTGCGCGGTAATAATAAAGGCTAGCAAAGTAAAAGGATGAGTGTTCATATGTCCATGGACTCACATTAATCAAAAAAAGAACTCATATACTTATTGCAAAAGTCTACTTCGCCCTCGAAGCAAAGTACTACTACGCATGCCCCAAGAGGGATAGATTGGTAGGAAAATACCATCGCTCGTCCCCGACTGCCACTCATAAGGAAGACAATCAAAAGAGCACCTCATGCAACAAATTTGTCACACAACTTTTACCATACGTGCATGCTACGGGACTTGCCAACTTCAACAAAAGTATTTCTCAATTTCATAATTACCCACTAGCATGACCCTAACATTACTACCTTTATATCTCAAAACAATTATCAAGCATCAAGTTGATCATAGCATCCAATTCTTTTTCTATGATAGTTTTTATTATACCCAACTTGGATGCTCATCATTCTAAGACCAACTTTGTAACCATAGCAAATACCATGCTGTTCTAAAAGACTCTAAAAATAATATAAGTGAAGCATGAGAGACTAGAAATTTCTTCAAAATTAAGACACCACCGTGCTCTAAAAGATATAAGTGAAGCACTAGAGCAAAAACTATCAAGCTCAAAAGATATAAGTGAAGCGCATAGAGTATTCTAGCAAATTCTAATCAAGTAGGCTTCTCCCAAGAGGTGTGTACAGCAAGGATTATTGTGGCAAACTAAAAAGCAAAGACTAATATAATACACGACGCTCCAAGCAAAACACATATCATGTAGTGAATAAAAATATAGCTCCAAGTAAAGTTACCAATGAACGATGACGAAAGAGGGGATGCCTTCCTGGGGCATCCCCAAGGTTAGGCTTTTGGCTATCCTTGAATATCTTGGGGTGCCATGGGCATCCCCAAGCTTAGGCTCTTGCCACTCCTTATTCCATAGTCCATAAAAGCTTTACCCAAAACTTGAAAACTTCACAACACAAAACTCAACAGGAAATCTTATAAGCTCCGTTAGTGAAAGAAAACAAAACCACCACATAAGGTACTGCAATGAACTCATTCTTTATTTATTTTGGTGTTAAACCTACTGTATTCCAACTTCCTTATGGTTTCTAAACTAATTTACTAGCCATAGATACATTGAAATAAACAAACAACACATGAAAAACAGAATCTGTCAAAAACAGAACAGTCTGTAGCAATCTGTAACTAACGCAAACTTCTAGAACTCTAAAACTCCTACCAAAATAGGACGTATGGGACAATTGTTTTATTGATCAGCATAAAAAAGAATCAAAGAAAAATCGCATTTCTGTAATTTATTGATTTTTTTCTCGTGAGCGCAAAGTTTCTGTTTTCAGCAGAATCAAATCAACTATCATCATAGGTTATCCTATAGGTTCTACTTGGCACAAACACTAACTAAAAGATAAAAACACATCTAAACAGAGAGTATATGAAAGATTTATTACTAAACAGGAGCAAAAACAAAAAACATAAAGAAAATTGGGTTGCCTCCCAACTAGCGCTATCGTTTAACGCCCCAAGCTAGGCATAAAAACGAAGATAGATCTAAGTAGTGTCATCTTTGGCACTAACTTCATAAGTAGCACGCATGATAGATTCATAAGGTAATTTGACTTTCTTTCTTGGAAAATGTTCCATGCCTTTCTTTAAGGTAAATTGGAATCTAATGTTCCCTTCCTTCATATCAATGATGGCACCAATCGTTCTAAGGAAAGGTCTACCAAGAATAATAGGGAAAGAAAGATTGCAATCTAAATCAGGAACGATAAAATCTACGGGCACCAAATTTATATTTGCAACAATAAGAACGTCATTGATCCTTCCCATAGGCTTTTTAATGGTGGAATCCGCAAGGTGCAAATTTAACGAGCAATCTTCAAGATCATGGAAACCTAGAATATCACATAAAGTTTTCGGAATCGTGGAAACACTAGCACCCAAATCACACAAAGCAAAACACTCATAATCTTTAGTTCTAATCTTTATAGTAGGTTCCCACTCATCATTAAGTTTTCTAGGTATAGAAACTTCCAAATTAAGTTTTTCACCATAAGATTGCGTCAAGGCATCAACAATATGTTTGGTAAAAGCTTTATTTTGACTATAAGCATGAGGAGAATTAACAACGGATTGCAACAAGGAAATACAACCTTTTAAAGAGCAATTATCATAGTCAAGTTCCTTGAAATCCGAGATAGTAGGTTCAATGTTATTAGAAGTTGAGGATTCTCCAATCTTACTTTTACCAAATTTAGCATCAAGATCTAAAGACTCCGAATTCTTGGGACGCCTTGTAGGCAAAGTTGATTCATCATCACTCCCATAATCATCAAAATTCATATTGTAAAACATAGATCTAATCGGTGGCGCATCAATAACTTTAAGATCCTCATCATTATTTTCACGTAATTTTTCTGGTTTAGCGGCCATCTTATTGACTAAGGAGGCTTGCTTGTCAGAAATTTCAAGCCGCGTAATTTGAGTGTTAACACCATAGAATTCTTTATTCATATCATCAAGCTCCTTGTTCATAAACCCCAAAAAACTTTTTTGTTCCTTAAGCTCTTTTCTAAAGAAGTTATTATGCTCAAATTGCAAATTCATAAAGCTTCTAATATTTGATTCAATCTCATCCATCCTTCTGAGAAGGTGGTCAGGACCCTTAGGCGTTGCCATAAGGTCAAACAAGCACACAAAAGAAGGCAAGCGAAAAGAAAAGGAGGAGACTGGGAAATAGAGGGCGAATAAAACGGCAAGGGTGAAGTGGGGGAGAGGAAAACGAGAGGCAAATGGCAAATAATGAAAATGCGAGGGAGATGGGTTTGTGATGGGTACTTGGTATGTCTTGACTTGAGCGAAGACCTCCCCGGCAACGACACCAGAAATCCTTCTTGCTATGTCTTGAGCTAGGATTGGTTTTCCCCAAAGAGGAGAGGGTGATGCAGCAAGTGTAGCGTAAGTATTTCCCTCAGTTTTGAGAACCAAGGTATCAATCCAGTAAGAGGCTCCTCAAAAGTCCCACGCACCTACACAAACAAACTAAGAACTCGCAACCAACACAATAAAGGGGTTGTTAATCCCTTCACGGCCACTTGCAAAAGTGAGATCTAATAAAGATAGTAAGATAACATAAATATATTTTTGGTATTTTATAATATAGATGCAAAAAGTAAAGATGCAAAAAGTAAAGATGCAAATAAAAGTAGATTGAAAGAAAATATGATAAGTGATAGACCCGGGGGCCATAGGTTTCACTAGAGGCTTCTCTCGAGATAGCATAAGTATTACGGTGGGTGAACAAATTACTGTCGAGCAATTGATAGAAAAGCGCATAGTTATGAGATTATCTAGGCATGATCATGTATATAGGCATCACGTCCATAACAAGTAGACCGACTCCTGCCTGCATCTACTACTATTACTCCACACATCGAACGACTCCTGCCTGCATCTAGAGTATTAAGTTCATAAGAACAGAGTAATGCTTTAAGCAAGATGACATGATGTAGAGGGATAAATTCATGCAATATGATATAAACCCCATCTTGTTATCCACGATGGCAACAATACAATACATGTCTTGCAACCCTTTCTGTCACTTGGTAAGAACACCGCAAGATTCAACCCAAAGCTAAGCACTTCTCCCATGGCAAGAAAGACCAATCTAGTAGGCCAAACCAAACTGATAATTCGAAGAGAATTGCAAAGATTACTCAATCACACATAAAAGAATTCAGGGAAGATTCAATTATTATCCATAGATAAACTTGATCATAAACCCACAATTCATCGGATCTCGACAAACACACCGCAAAAAGAGATTACATCGAATAGATCTCCACAAGAGAGGGGGAGAACATTGTGTTGACATCCAAAAAGAGAGAAGAAGCCATCTAGCTAATAACTATGGACCCGTAGGTCTGTGGTAAACTACTCACAACTCATCGGAGGGGCAATGATGTTGATGTAGAAGCCCTCCCTGGTTGATTCCCCCTCCGGCAGAGTGCCGGCGAAGGCTCCAAGATGGGATCTCGCCGATACAGAAGGTTACGGCGGTGGAAATTGTGTTTCGTGGTGCTCCTGGATGTTTTCGGGGTACGTAGGTATATATAGGAGGAAGAAGTACGTCGGTGGCCGCCCGAGGATCCCACGAGACAGGGGGCGTGCCCTACAGGGGGGGGGCTCCTATCTCGTGGCTTCCTCGGCAGCTTCTTGACTTGCACCCCAAGCTCTCCGGATCACGTTCGTTCCAAAAATCACGCTCCCGAAGGTTTCATTCCGTTTGGACTCCGTTTGATATTCCTTTTCTTCGAACTATTGAAATAGGCAAAAAAATAGCAATATGGGCTGGGCCTCTGGTTAATAGGTTAGTCCCAAAAATGAAATAAATGTGTAAAATAAAGCCCATACACATCCAAAAGGGGTAATATAATAGCATGGAACAATCAAAAATTATAGATACATTGGAGACGTATCATCAATAAACGAGAGAATTGCACAAGAAGCGGCCGATAGCTGGGACCAAGTAGCTCGAGCAGTATTTGTGTTTTTGAGGTGTGAGCACTTCAGAGTTTTTCGATGTTTAGCCCAGATATTAATTTTTCTCCTTTGAACAACAACGAAAACATCGCTGCACGTATTAACTGGGTGGGTTGTAGCCCGTCTAGCCCATGCCAGATATCCAGCCCAGATATTAATTTATTTCAAGATGAAAATGGCTAGCCCAGCTATACTTTTTTTTAGGAATACCCAGGCAAGGTCAAGTTGTTATTCTCTGCCCCGTTGGGATGCAAATCTTCCCTAGGAGGGATGCATTAGGCTTAACAAGAAAATGTGCTTTAAGAAATAATAAACGGGATGTAATTATAAAAACTGGCGAGTAACTATAAAAAAATGCACCAAACACGTAATTACTTTATAAAATATTATTTTTGGATATTGAAATTTTTAATTTCATTAATTGTTGCGAGCGCAATGTTTCGTTGGATTTTTACGTAATATAAATTTATATCGAAATTGTATTTAATCTGACTATAAATTTCGGGATAAAAATTTCTCGGATCCCATCAAAATGTGGGAAATTTTATTAAATTCTGTCTTCAACGGTTGGTTGAAATTATTAATCGTTGTCCTAGCTAGAAAATTGGTTGTCCTAAATTTCATTAGAATTCAAAAATGGGATGTACATTCTTACAAATCGCAAATGGGCTATAAGTTCTCTGCCACACACTTGTGGGTCTATTAAGTTGACGTGTCCCCTAAAAAAATAAGTTGACGCGTATGCAAGGCTTTGTCAACTTATTATAGTCAACACACGGTTATAGCAGCAGTGGCCGTTGGATGTCTATCCAACGGATCTACTAAGTTGGCGCGTACAAGGGCTTTGTCAACTTAGTCAATATAAACGATTCTAACTTGAGTGACCGTACGATGTCCATCCAACGGCCGTAGTGCTTCTTCAACCTCTGGTCTTCTTGCTTCAACCGCCCAAAGCAGCGCCGGTCGTGCCGCCTGCTCCTGCCTCCCGTGGCCAACTGTGCTGCCGCGGAGGCCTCACCGCCCCCATACTACTCCCACCGCTAGCCAGGCCATCCCTCCACTCACCCACACCCCGTATTATTCTGCGGCGATGGCAGCCTCACACCGTAGCCGAACCAGTGAACCCTCATACTCCTCTCCGCATAGGCATCCAATGCCGCGTCTTTCCCGGCTCCGCGTCGTCCCCTTCCTAGGCCTCGCCGTCGTCCATCGTCGTGGTGCTCTCGGCACGGCGTGGTCAATCTGGTCAACGACCGCCATCCATCGAAAGAGTATTGTACGTGGAGAGGCTGACAGCTGGGTCCATGGCAGCCGCAAGGAAGTGCCTCCTTATTACGAGCAAAATAATTGTTCCTCCACCTGACAGCAGGGACCCACCGGACGGGCCATCGTATTTCGTGAAAAAATGTTTCCCCCCTGACTGCAGGGACCCACTGAACGGGCCACCGTATTTCGCGAAAAAAATGTTCCCCCCTGACTACTGGGACCCACTGGACAGGCCACCGTATCTCGCGAAAAAAATGTTCCCCCGCTGACAGGTCGGACCCACCAGCTATATCTTCGCACGCAAGGAAGTGTCTCCTTATTACGCACAAAAAAAATGAATACCCCCCTGCTAGCTGGGACCCACCATAGTGGGTGGCTGACTTGTGGGCCTACTAAGTTGACGGGGACGGAGGGCTTTGTCAACTTAGTCAATACTATAGAGACCGTATGATGTCCATCCAATGGCCATAGTGCTTCTTCAACCTCTAGTCTTCTTGCTCCAGCCGCCCAAAGCAGCGCCGGTCGTGTCGCCTGCTCCTGCCTCGATCCCATGGCCGGTTGTGCTGTCGTGGAGGCCTCACCGCCCCCATACTACTCCCACCGTTGGCCAGGCCATCCCTCTACTCACCCACACCCCCTATTATTCAGCGCGATGGCAGCCTCACACCTCAGCCAAACCAGTGAACCTTCGTACTCCTCTCCGCGTGGTCATCCACTGTCGCGTCTTCCCCAGCTCTGCATCATCCCCTTCCTAGGCCTCGCCGTCATCCACCGTTGTGGTGCTCTCGGCGTGGTCAACGTGGTCAAGGAACGACTTCCATCAGACATGGACTATATATGGAGAGGCTGACAGCTGGGTCCACGGCCATAGTAAGGAAGTGCCTCCCTATTATGCAAAAAATGATGATACCTCCACCTGACAGCAGGGACCCATCGGACGGGCCACTGTATTTTGTGAAAAAAAAACATTTCCCCCTGACTGCTGGGACCCACCAGCTACATCTTCGCACGCAAGGAAGTGCGTCCACGAAAAAAAATGATGATTCGCCCCCCTGACTGCTGGGACCCACCAGCTACATCTTCACACGCAAGGAAGTGCCTGACAGTCGGGACCCACCTAGTCGAAGCGTACGTAGCGTTGTCGTTTTGGTCGCGAATGTTTACGTACATACTGGTGGATGTAGAGGCGCGCACGTGTCATAGTAGAGGCGCGCACGTAGCATGTACACGTACGTACAACGGCCACCGTGCAAGAAAGAAAATACGGCCACGTATGTGTACATACGGGCGGGGTCTCGAACGCCTACTCACGCATATGTACCGGCTGGGTCAGAACGAAATGCGTCGTCGTGTTCATCGGGAGGGCTTGGACGGAATAGGCGATGGAAACAAGGTCTGGCGAACCGCAGAACGGAGGAAGCTGCCTTATGTTCGACCGGCCATGTTCGAAACGAGATCCTGTGCATTGGGAGGGGTCTGGCGTAACACAAAACGGAGGAAACGGACCTCCTACGGTCGAAGCAGGGATCCTGTTGATAGGGAGGGGTGTGGCGTACCGCAAAACGGACAAAACGGAGTTGTGTTGGAGCGCTAAGGTCGAAAAAAGGGTCCTGTTCATCGGGAGGGGTGTGGCGTACAGCAAAACGGGACTCCACGGGATACTGTTCATCTCCACAGTCGACCTCCTCCGGCCTCCTTGGTCTACTGTTCATCCACCGTCGACCTCCTCCAGCCTCCACCTGCGACTCTTCATCCAAGGGCTCCTGTTCATCCAGCCTCCACCGCATGCTACTCCACCGGCTACTGTTCAACCACCCCTCTCCATGGGCTCCTGTTCAACCACCCCTCCACGGGCTACTGTTCATCCACTCCTCCACTGTCTACTGTTCATCCAGCCTTCCACGATGTCGTCCTGTTCATCCAAGCCTCCACGGGGTCCTGTTCATCCAGCCCCAACCGGCTTGATCGACCGGGATCCTGTTCATCCAGTGGCAACGCCACGGGGTCCTGTTCATCCATCCCCACTGCTCATTGTTCATCCAACCACCCCCCCTCCCGCGCAACACTCACTGTTCATCTAGAGGCAGCATCAATCGGCTTCAGTTAGCAGCAGTAGCGAAGGAATCGCTCGATCGGGTTCAGTTAACAGCCATCGATCGATCGCTTGGGTTCATTAACGCATAGCCTGCAGTGCAATCGCTCGGGTTTAGTTGGAGCCAAACGACTCCCTCGGGTTCAGTTACAGCCAACGCCTCGCACACACACGCCTACGTGTACGAGAGAAACACGCATCGCTCGGCCCCCGATTACCCACCGTAACCGGGAATTCCCCGAAATTTTCCGCGCCCTCGCTTCTACCACGGTTTTTTTCGTCATGGACGGCCCAAAGAATGTCATGCAGCTGCGTCTCCGGCCCGCCCAGGATGAAAAGCCCATTTTCTATCATGATTTTTTGTCATGGAAGTAGGAGCCCACCACATCTATGATGATACCGGGTTTTGTCACAATTATCGTCATAGAAGTGTCATAAGTATGACAGTAAAAAATTCGTTCGGCCCAAAATGTCACGGATGTGTCTTTTTTTGTAGTGCTTGCCTCTTTCAGTCCTGTCTCCACCGACCGTCGGATCATTGTCGGCGATGGTTCCACACTTCCTATCACAAATGTTGGGCACACTTCTTTTCCTTCTACTTCTACACCTTTTTCTTTATCTAACATACTCGTGTCTCCTGATCTTATTAAGAACCTTGTTTCTGTTAAATGTTTCACTCGTCAAAATCCTGTTACTGTTGAATTTGGCGGCATTGGTTTTTGTTTCAAGGATGCTCGAACCAGGATGGTACTCCACCGATGTGACAGCCCCGACGAGCTTTATCCGGTGCATCTGCCGTCCACCTCCACCAGCGCAAAGGTTGCTCTCTCCGCTGGAGTCGATCTTTGGCACGTTCGTTTGGGTCATCGCCACCCTGTCACACTTTGCCATATTCTTAAGAGTTTTAGTTTCAGTTCTACTAAGATTGAGGATCATACTTGTCATGCCTGTCGAGTCAGCAAACATGTTCGCCTACCGTTTAATAATTCCACCACCATTGCTTCTTTTCCCTTTCAGTTGATTCATAGTGATGTGTGGACCTCTCCAGTTCCTAGTAATTTGGGCTATTTATATTATCTGGTCATTCTTGATGATTATTCTCATTACGTCTGGACTTTTCTTTTGCGTAGCAAGTCGGATGCACTCTCCACCTTGACGACCTTTTACTCCTATGTCCGCACGCAGTTTGGGCGTCCCGTTCTTGCGATTCAGATGGACAATGGTAAAGAGTTCGACAACCTCGCTTTCCGCACATTTTTGTCGCATCATGGCACAGTTTTCCGCCTCACATGCCCGTACACTTCCCAGCAGAACGGCCAAGCCGAACGCGTCCTTCGTACTCTGAACAACTGCGTTCACACGCTCCTCTTTCATGCTAACGTGCCGCCTCATTTCTGGGCGGATGCATTTGCTACTGCATCCCTTATCCATAACCTTCGACCCTGCCGACCACACTGGAATTTTGCACCTCATCACCTCTTGTTCAGTAGGCCACCTTCTTATGATGGTTTGCGTATATTCTGGTGCCTTTGCTATCCTAGCACTGTCGACTCCGCTCCTCACAAACTCGCACCTCCTTCTGTTGCTTGCATCTTCATCGGCTACCCCTTTAACTGCAACGGATATCGGTGCTAGAATCCCATCTCCCACCGGGTGTTCACCTCCCGGCACGTTTACTTTGATGAGCATGTGTTTCCGTTTCACTAGGTACCCCCGGCTGTTCCTCCCGCAACCGTGACGCGGGGTCCTTGACGCCTCTCCTGCTACCTCTTGAGCACTGCGTTGGATTTCCCCGAAGAGGAGAGGATGATGCAGTAAAGTAGCGTAAGTATTTCCCTCAGTTTTTGAGAACCAAGGTATCAATCCAGTAGGAGACCACGCACAAGTCCCTCATACCTACACAAAACGATAGCAACTCGCAACCAACGCTTAGGGGTTGTCAATCCCTTCACGGTCACTTACGAGAGTGAGATCTGATAGAGATAATATTTTTGGTATTTTTGATAGATAGATGCAAAGTAAAAAGTAAAGGCAAAGTAAAAACAAAGCAAGTAAATAAAGTGATATAGATTGATATGATGAGAATAGACCCGGGGGCCATAGGTTTCACTAGTGGCTTCTCCCGAGAGCATAAGTATTCTACGGTGGGTGAACAAATTACTGTTGAGCAATTGACAGAATTGAGCATAGTTATGAGTATATCTAGGCGATGATCATGTATATAGGTATCACGTCTAAAACAAGTAGATCGAAATGATTCTGCATCTACTACTATTACTCCACTCATTGACCGCTATCCAGCATGCATCTAGAGTATTAAGTAAAAACAGAGTAACGCCGTAAGCAAGATGACATGATGTAGAGGGATAAATTAATGCAATATGATAAAAAAAACATCTTGTTATCCTCGATGGCAACAATACAATACGTGTCTTGCAACTCTTTCTATCACTGAGTAAGGACACCGCAAGATTGAACCCAAAGCTAAGAACTTCTCCCATTGCAAGAACTACCAATCTAGTTGGCCAAACCAAAAACATAATTCGAAGAGACTTGCAAAGATAACTCAATCATACATAAAAGAATTCAGAGAAGAATCAAATATTTTCCATAGATAATACTGGATCATAAACCCACAATTCATCGGTCTCAAGGAACACACCGCAAAAAGAAGATTACATCGAATAGATCTCCACGAGAGAGGGGGAGAACATTGTATTGAGATCCCGAAAAGAGAGAAGAAGCCATCTAGCTACTAGCTATGGACCCGAAGGTCTGAAGTAAGCTACTCACACTTCATCGGAGGGGCTATGGTGATGATGTAGAAGCCCTCCGTGGTGGATGCCCCCTCCGGCGGAGTTCCGGAACAGGCCCCAAGATGGGATCTCGTGGATACAGAAAGTTGCGGCGGTGGGATTAGGGTTTTGGCTCCTGTTCTGATCATTCGGGGATACGTAGGTATATATAGGAGGAAGGAGTACGTCGGTGGAGCAACAGGGGGCCCACGAGGTAGGGGGCGCGCCCAGGGGGGCGCCCTCCACCGTCGTGACCGCCTCTGGCACTTCTTGGAGTACGGTCCAAGTCTCCTGGATTAGTTCGGTGAGAAAATCACGTTCACGAAGGTTTCACTCCGTTTGGACTCCGTTTGATATTCTGTTTCTTCGAAATACTGAAAAAGGCAAAAAACAACAATTCTGGGTTGGGCCTCCAGTTAATATGTTAGTCCCAAAAGTAATATAAAAGTGGAAAATAAAGCCCAATATAGTCCAAAACAGTAGATAAAGTAGCATGGATCAATCAAAAATTATAGATACGTTGCAGACGTATCAGGCATCCCCAAGCTTAATTCCTGCTCGTCCTCGAGTAGGTAAATGATAAAAAAAGAATTTTTGATGCGGAGTGATACTTTGGCATAATTTCAATGTAAATCTTCTTAATTGTGATATGAATATCCAGATCCGAAAGATTCAAGACAAAAGTTCATATTGACACAAAAACAATAATACTTCAAGCATACTAATCAAAGCAATCATGTCTTCTCAAAATAACATGGCAAAAGAAAGTTCATCCCTACAAAATCATATAGTTAGGCTATGCTTCATTTTCGTCACACAAAGATGTTCCCAACTTCTATACCCCCGATGACAAGCCAAGCAATTGTTTCATACTTAAATAATCTCAAACTTTTTCAACCTTCATGCAACACATGAGCGTGAGCCATGGATATAGCACTATGGTTGGAATAGAATATGATGATGGGGATTGTGTGGAGAAGACAAAAAAGGAGAAAGTCTCACATTGACTAGGATAATCAACGGCCTATGGAGATGCCCATCAATTGATGTCAGCATGAGGAGTAGGGATTGCCATGCAAAGGATGCACTAGAGCTACGAATGCTCAACAAAAGAAAACTAGTGGGTGTGCATCCAACTTGCTTGCTCGCGAAGACCTAGGGCATTTGAGGAAGCCCATCGTAGGAATATACAAGCCAAGTTCTATAATGAAAAATTCCTACTAGTATAAAAAGGCAACTTATGAGACTCTCTACACGAAAAGCATGGTGCTACTTTGAAGCACAATATATGAGACTCAATACATGAAGAACAAGGTGCTACTTTGAAGCACAAGTGTGGAAAAGGAGATAGTAGCATTGCCCTTTTTATTTTTTATTTTTTTTTATTTTCTTTTTTTGGGCCTTTCTTTTTTCTTTTTGGCCTTTCTCTTTTTTTTAATTTGGGCAATGCTCTAATAATGATGATCATCACACTTCTATTGATTACAACACAAGGATTACTACTCGAAACTTAGAACAAGATATGACTCTATATGAATGCCTCTGGCGGTGTACCGGGATGGTGCAATGAATCAAGAGTGACATGTATGAAAAATAATGCATGGTGGCTTTGCCACAAATACGATGTCAACTACAAGATCATGCAATGAAAATATGACAAAAGTAATGCATGTCATGATGATGATGGTGGAAGTTGCATGGCAATATATCTCGGAATAGCTATGGAAATGCCATAATAGGTAGGTATGGTGGCTGTTTTGAGGAAGATATGAGGAGGTTTATGTGTGATAGAGCATATCGTATCACGGGGTTTGGATGCACCGGCGAAGTTTGCACCAACTCTCGAGGTGAGAAAGGGCAATGCACGGTACCGAAGAGGCTAGCAATGGCGGAAAGGTAAAAGTGCGTATAATCCATGGACTCAACATTAATCAAAAGAACTCATATACTTATTGCAAAAATTTAGAAGTCATCAAAAATTCAAGTACTACACGCATGCTCCTAGGGGGATAGATTGGTAGGAAAAGACCATCGCTCGTCCCCGACCGCCACTCATAAGGATGCACAAGCCAGGTACACATCATGTTTCAAATTTGTTACATAACTTTAACCATACGTGCATGCTACGGGATTTGCAAACTTCAACACAAGTATTTCTCAAATTCATAATCACCCAACTAGCATGACTATCATATTATCACCTCCATATCTCAAAACAATTATCAAGCATCAAACTTATCTTAGTATTCAATTCACTCAAAAGAAAGTTTCACATATCTTGAACACCAAGTATATTAACATTAAGCAAATTACCATGCTATTAAAGACTCTCAAAATAATCTAAGTGAAGCATGAGAGATCAAATAGTTTCTTTAAAACAAATCCACCACCGTGCTCTAAAAGATCTAAGTGAATTACTAGAGCAACAAATTATCACGCTCAAAAAATATAAGTGAAGCACTATGAGCAAAACTATCAAGCTCAAAAGATATAAGCGAAGCACATAGAGTATTCTAACAAATTCCAATTCATATATGGCTCTCTCAAAAGATAAGTACAGCAAGGATGATTGTGGTAAACTAACAAGCAAAAGACACAAATAATACAAGACGCTCCAAGCAAAACACATATCATGTTGGTGAATAAAAATATAGCTCCAAGTAAATTACCGATGGAAGTGGACGAAAGAGGGGATGCCTTCCGGGGCATCCCCAAGCTTTGACTTTTTGGTGTCCTTGGATTATCTTGGGGGTGCCATGGGCATCCCCAAGTTTAGGCTCTTGCCACTCCTTGTTCCATGATCCATCAAAAGAATTCACCCAAAACTTGAAAACTTCACAACACAAAACTCAACAGAAATCTCGTGAGCTCCATTAGAGAAAGAAAACAAAAGACTACTTCAAGATACTGTAATGAACTCATTCTTTATTTATATTGGTGTTAAACCTACTGTATTCCAACTTCTCTATGGTTTATAAACTAATTTACTAGCCATAGATTCATCCAAATAAGCAAACAACACACGAAAAACAGAATATGTCAAAAACAGAACAGTATGTAGCAATCTGTAACTAACGCAAACTTCTGGAACTCTAAAAATTCTACCAAAATAGGAAGTCCTGGACAATTTGTTTATTGAACAGTATCAAAAAGAATCAACGCAAAAGCACATTTCCTGTGATTTATCATAATTATATTCGTGCGCGCAAAGTTTCTGTTTTTCAGCAAAATCAAATCAACTATCATCGTAGGTTATCCTATAGGTCCTACTTGGCACAAACACTAACTAAAACATAAAACCACATCTAAACAGAAGGTAGATGGATTATTTATTCCTAAACAGAAGAAAAAACACAAAACACAAAATAAAATTGGGTTGCCTCCCAAGAAGCGCTATAGTTTAACGCCCCTAGCTAGGCATAAAAGCAAGGATAGATCTAGGTATTGCCATCTTTGGTAGGGAATCCATAAGTGGCTCTCATGATAGATTCATATGGTAATTTTATTTTCTTTCTAGGGAAGTGCTCCATACCCTTCTTTAAGGGAAATTGGAATCTAATATTCCCTTCCTTCATATCAATAATTGCACCAATCGTTCTAAGGAAAGGTCTAGCAAGAATAATAGGACACGAAGGATTGCAGTCTATATCAAGAACAATAAAATCTATGGGCACATAATTCCTATTTGCAACAATAAGAACATCATTAATTCTTCCCATAGGTTTTTTAATAGTGGAATCCGTAAGATGCAAGTTTAGAGAGCAATCATCAAAATCACGGAAATCTAGCAAATCACATAAAGTTTTGGGAATAGTAGAGACACTAGCACCCAAATCACATAAAGCATGAAACTCATAATCTTTGATTTTAATTTTAATAGTAGGTTCCCACTCATCATAGAGTTTTCTAGGGATAGAAACTTTCAACTCAAGTTTTTCTTCATAGGATTGTATCAAAGCATCAACAATATGTTCGGTAAAGGCCTTATTTTGACTATAAGCATGAGGAGAATATAGCACGGATTGCAACAAGGAAATACAACCAATCAAAGAGCAATTTTCATAATTAAATTCCTTGAGATCCAAAATAGTGGGTTTAGCAACATCATGGTTTTTATTTATTTCAATCCCACTTTCATCAATTTCATCATCAAGATCTAGAAACTCCGAATTCTTAAAACGCCTTCTAGATAAAGGAAGATAATCTTCAGATTCATCAATATTCATATTGCAAAACAAAGATTTAATGGGGGACACATCAATAACTTTTAGATCTTCATCTTGATTTTCATAGGGATTGGAAGAACACGCTTTAATAAAGGCATCTTTGGAAGCACGCATCCTAGCAGTTCTTTCCTTGCACTCATCAATGGAAATTCTCATGGCTTTGAGAGACTCATTGATATCATGCTTAGGAGAAATAGATCTAAGCTTTAAAGAATCAATTTCAAGAGAAATTCTATCAACGTTCCTAGCCAAATCGTCAACTTTAAGCAATTTCTCTTCAAGCAAAGCATTAAAATTCTTTTGTGAATTCATAAACTCTTTAACGCTACTCTCAAATTCAGAGGGCATCTTATTAAAATTTCCATAAGAGTTATTGTAGGAAATTCCATAATTATTAGAAGGATTACTAGGATAAGGGCTAGGATTAAAATTCCCTCTATAAGCGTTGTTTCCAAAACTATTCCTACCAACAAAATTCACATCTATAGATTCATTATTATTCTCAAGCAAAGTAGATAAAGGCATATCATGGGGATCAAGAGGAGTATTTTTAGGAGCAAACATCTTCATAAGTTCATCCATATTTTCACTCAAAACATTGATTTCTTCTATAGCATGCACTTTCTTACTAGAAGATCTTTCGTTGTGCCATTGAGAATAATTAGCCATAATATTATCAAGAAATTTGGTAGCATCCCCTAACGTAATTTCCATAAAAGTGCCTGTCGCGGCTGAATCTAAAAGATTTCTAGAAGCAAAGTTCAATCCGGCATAAAATTTTTGTATGATCATCCATAAATTCAAACCATGAGTAGGGCAATTGCGAAGCATTAGTCTCATTCTTTCCCAAGATTGGGCAACATGCTCATGATCAAGTTGTTTAAAATTCATGTCGTTTCTAAGAGTGATAATCTTAGCGGGAGGAAAATACTTAGAGATAAAAGCATCTTTGCACTTGTTCCAAGAATCAATAATATTTGTAAGCAAAGATGAAAACCAAACTTTAGCACGATCTCTAAGTGAAAATGGAAATAACTTCAATTTGACAATATTGTTATCCGTTTCTTTCTTCTTTTGCATATCACACAAATCAACAAAATTGTTTAGATGAGTAGCGGCATCTTCACTAGGAAGGCCGGCGAATTGATCTTTCATAACAAGATTCAACAAAGCGGTATTGATTTCACAAGACTCATCATTATTGAGAGGAGCAATCGGAGTACTAAGGAAATCATTATTATTGGTATTCGAGAAATCACACAATTTGGTATTATCTTGTGCCATGGCAACAAGTAATCCAACGCACAAGCAAACAGAAAGGCAACAAGAAAAAGGCAAACAGGAGAGAGAGGAGGAGATTGGGAAAGAGAGGGTGAATAAAACGGCATGGGCGAAGTGGGGGAGAGGAAAACGAGAGGCAAATGGCAAATAATGTAATTCGAGAGATAGGGATTGCGATGGGTACTTGGTATGGTTGACTTGCTTGCGTGAGCCTCCCCGGCAACGGTGCCATAAATTCTTATTGCTACCTCTTGAGCACTGCGTTGGATTTCCCCGAAGAGGAGAGGATGATGCAGTAAAGTAGCGTAAGTATTTCCCTCAGTTTTTGAGAACCAAGGTATCAATCCAATAGGAGACCACGCACAAGTCCCTCGTACCCACACAAAACGATAGCAACTCGCAACCAACGCTAAGGGGTTGTCAATCCCTTCACGGTCACTTACGAGAGTGAGATCTGATAGAGATAATATTTTTGGTATTTTTGATAGATAGATGCAAAGTAAAAAGTAAAGGCAAAGTAAAAACAAAGCAAGTAAATAAAGTGATATAGATTGATATGATGAGAATAGACCCGGGGGCCATAGGTTTCACTAGTGGCTTCTCTCGAGAGCATAAGTATTCTATGGTGGGTGAACAAATTACTGTTGAGCAATTGATAGAATTGAGCATAGTTATGAGTATATCTAGGTTATGATCATGTATATAGGCATCACGTCCAAAACAAGTAGATTGAAACGATTCTGCATCTACTACTATTACTGCACTCATCGACCGCTATCCAGCATGCATCTAGAGTATTAAGTAAAAACAGAGTAACACCGTAAGCAAGATGACATGATGTAGAGGGATAAATTCATGCAATATGATAAAAAAACCATCTTGTTATCCTCGAGGGCAACAATACAATACGTGCCTTGCAACTCTTTCTGTCACTGAGTAAGGACACCACAAGATTGAACCCAAAGCTAAGCACTTCTCCCATTGCAAGAACTACCAATCTAGTTGGCCAAACCAAAAAGATAATTCGAAGAGACTTGCAAAGATAACTCAATCATACATCAAAGAATTCAGAGAAGAATCAAATATTTTCCATAGATAATACTGGATCATAAACCCACAATTCATCGGTCTCAACAAACACACCGCAAAAAGAAGATTACATCGAATAGATCTCCACGAGAGAGGGGGAGAACATTGTATTGAGATCCAAAAAGAGAGAAGAAGCCATCTAGCTACTAGCTATGGACCCGAAGGTCTGAAATAAACTACTCACACTTCATCGGAGGGTCTATGGTGATGATGTAGAAGCCCTTCGTGGTGGATGCCCCCTCCGGCGGAGCTCCGGAACAGGCCCCAAGATGGGATCTCGTGGATATAGAAAGTTGCGGCGGTGGAATTAGGTTTTTGGCTCCTGTTCTGATCGTTCGGGGATACATAGGTATATATAGGAGGAAGGAGTACGTCGGTAGAGCTCCGAGGGGGCCATGAGGTAGGGGGCGCGCCCAGGGGGGCGCGCCCTCCACCCTCGTGACCTCCTCGGACACTTCTTGGAATAGGGTCCATGTCTCCTGGGTCACGTTCGGTTGGAAAATCACGATCCCGAAGGTTTCATTCCGTTTGGACTCCGTTTGATATTATGTTTCTTCGAAATACTGAAAAAGGCAAACAACAACAATTCTGGGCTGGGCCTCCGGTTAATAGGTTAGTCCCAAAAGTAATATAAAAGTGGAAAATAAAGCCCAATATAGTCCAAAACAGTAGATAAAGTAGCATGGAGCAATCAAAAATTATAGATACGTTGGAGACGTATCATCTCCAAGGGTGTTCGCGCGCCTCTCTTGGCCCACCCCTGGCTTTGAGGCGCGCCACCCGCATGCGGCACCTCCTCCAGCTGCGGTGCTGCCGCCCCTGGTGTTGGCGCCCGCGGCCCCCTCGGCGCCCCCGGTGCCCCCAGCGCCCGCGCCCCCGAGGTCCCCCCGACGCCTGTGGCCGATCCGGTCACCCGCACCCGTACGGGTGTTTTTCACCCGAGCTCGCGCTACGCCTCGGATGACTATGTCCATGCGGCGTCCACCTCTCAGCCGTCGCCGTTGCCGTCCTCCGTTCGAGACGCTCTTCGTGACCCGCTCTGGATGGCTGTGATGCAAGAGGAGTTCGACGCCTTGTTGCGCAACCGGACGTGGCAACTTGTTCCCCATCCCCGGCACGCCAACGTGATTACCGGGAAGTGGGTCTTTAAACACAAGCTCCGCACTGATGGTACCCTTGATGGCTAGAAAGCGCGCTGGGTCGTTCGTGGCTTCCAACAGCGTGCTGGCATCGACTTCACCAACACCTTCGCTCCAGTCGTCAAGCCCGGCACGATACACACGGTTCTCCACCTTGCGGTCTCCCGTGCTTGGCCGGTGCACCAGATGGCTGTCTCTAATGCCTTCCTCCATGGTCAGCTCGAGGAGCAGGTCTTCTGCCAGCAGCTCACCGGGTTTGTTGACCCGGCGCTTCCCGACCACGTGTGCCTGCTTTTGAGGTCCTTGTACGGACTCAAGCAGGCTCCGCGTGCTTGGTACCAGCGCATCGCGGCGTTTCTCCACTAGCTTGGGTTCCGCTCTACCCGCTCGGACGCCTCGCTCTTCGTCTATCATCAGGGCTCTGACACGGCCTACTTGCTACTCTATGTCGACGACATCATCCTGATGGCATGTACGGCTGGTCTCCTCAGTCAGTCAGCTCACGGCTCGTCTTCGTGCTGAGTTCGCCATCAAGGACATGGGTCCTCTGCACTACTTCCTCGGTGTCGAGGTGGTGCGTCGTCCGGATGGCTTGTTCCTACATCAGCGGAAGTACGCTCACGAGCTCCAGGAGCGCGCCGGCATGCTTAACTGCAAGCCCGCCACTACGCCTGTTGATACGAAGGCCAAGCTTTCTGCCACGGACCGTTCTCCTACTTTGGATGCTGCTTTCTATCGGTCTATCATTGGTGCTCTCCAGTACCTCACCATGACTCGACCGGAGATCCAGTATGCCATGCAGCAGGTGTATCTTCATATGCATGCTCCTTGAGACGTTCACTGGGCTGCCGTCAAGCGGATTCTCCGCTATATCTGTGGCACTATGGATCTTGGCATCACGCTTCACGCCTCCGCCGACACCGCCCTCACCGCCTACTCCGTTGCAGACTGGACGGGCTGTCCTGACACTCGTCGCTCCACTTCGGGCTATTGTGTCTACCTTGGATCCTCACTTATCTCATGGTCGTCCAAGCGGCAGCCTACGGTCTCTCGTTCCAGTGTTGAGGCTGAGTATCATGCGGTGGCCAACGCCGTCGCTGAGTGTTCGTGGCTTCACCAGCTGCTTCAGGAGCTCTCTTGTCCTGTTGACCGTGCAACAGTGGTCTACTGCGACAATGTCTCGGCGGTCTGCCTCTCCGCCAACCCGGTGCATCATCGACGAACCAAGCATATTGAGTTGGATATTCATTTTGTTCGGGAACAGGTGGCCCTTGGCCATATTCGTGTTTTACACATCCCTGCTTCCCAACAACTTGCCGATATCATAACCAAGGGCTTGCCTACGGCGTCATTTCAGGAGTTCCGGTCCAGCCTTTCCGTCAGCCATGGTGCCGCTTCGACTGCGGGGGGGGGGGGGGGGGGGGGGGGGGGGGGGGGGTGTTGAGTATATGTGTTATGTGCATATTGTGTATTGGGCCCGTCTCCTAGTTCCTTGTATATTTGAGGTCCGTGACCCACCTTTGTACATCATATATACGTGCCTATGCAGAGAGAAATACATCGTGCAATCTTAATCTCATACACTGCTGGATGCAAACGCCTCCTCTCACATCACCAGACGCCGCCACCTGTCCGGCGACTATTTTGCCGGACATTGTCGACATTGTGTGTTGGGAGGAAGATGGTCGACGGGAGTCAGAGCAGCGGAGTCAGTGGCGACGGGGGCAAACTCGAGCTGGGCACCGGGCAAGAAGTTGTGGCCGAGGAGAAGATGTGCGGTGGCAGCCGGAGCTGGGCTGTCCGCGGCCGCAAACCCTAGCGCGATGGCGCTCTGAACTCTATTTTTTTAGGGGTAAAGCGGCGCTCTGAACTCTATAGGAGAGGAAGAGAAGAGACACCGACGGTGGGAGGGCAGAGAGGCCACACATGGGATGAGAAAAGTATTTTTTTTTTATCGAGAGCCTACTTGACAGTTACAGAACAAAGTTAAAGGCCCTTTCGAGGGACGTTGGTTGTGACACAAACGAGGCTTGGTAAGAAAAAAAACACCCAGATCGCTCCCAGGCCTCCAATTCCTGGGAGGTTAGAAACTGTACTGATATGCACCAGCTAATTTAGTGCCAACATATTGGATAGATTAAGTCATTCCCGTGTTGCCTTGGTTTTGTTAGCATTGATTCAGAGTACTCCCTCTGTTTCATAATGTAGTGCCTATAATTTTTTGTAAAAATCAAACATTTCAAACTTTGACCATATCTATAGAGAAAAGTAATGCACATCACTGGATACACCGCGAGTTATATTTTCAGAATGTACATGTTTGATATTATAGATGTAGATAGTTTTCTGTATACACTTAGTCAAAGTTGGCAAAGTTTGACTTTCACAAAAATCTATAGGCACTACATTATGGAATGGAGGGAGTACATAGTAGCCAGTAGGCAAGAAAAAGCAGCAGTATAGAATTTGCGTCGAGGATTCAAAAGTCTCAGCTAACCTAGGACGGTATCGCCGTTTTGGCCTGGGGTCCGCGGTTTGATGAGCCCGCACCGGCCACTGCACCTATTAACAATGGTAGTGTAGATTGGAGACAAGTGCATGCTTTGCAGCCGCAGCCCGCAGGGGCCTGTCTAACTAATGTACTACCTCTCTGTCAAGTGTATAAAATGTCTTATACTCTCTCCGTCCTAAAATATTTGTCAAAGAAATAGATAAAAATAGATGAACTAAAATATGTCTAGATACATTCATTTCTCCAATAAATATTTCCGGACGAAGGGTGTATTAGTTTGCAGAGCGAGTATTTCCGGACCAAGGTGGTACTAGTTTACAGAGCGAGTATTTCCGGACGTACAGAGCGAGTATTTCCGGATGAAGGGGGTATTAATTTACAGAGCGAGTACGTGGTAGCAAAGCACTAGCTGATTGCTGTCCAAACCGCCGACTGCCCGCAGTCGACCGCGGTCTCGGGGACTACACCAAGTGGGTGCACTTAGCGTGCCCCCACTGGTTCAGTTCCCACTCGCACGACCTGTCTAGGCCGAGTGGAAGTACTACAAGCAGACATTTTGCAAAGACCCCCGCCGAATCAAATATTCGACGACGATCTCGGGACTACACCCAGTGGGTGCACTCAGTGTGCCCCCACTGGACCAAGATCTCACTCGACACGACCTGGTCGACTCAAGTGAAAGAGCTACAAAGTAAAAGAGGAACACCCGGTGGGTGAACATATGCAAGATGCAAACTCATGATATATGTACGGACATCTTACGAATAATAAAGCAGCTGTTTGCAAGAAGCATATCCTAACAGAACAAGGGTCAAGCTAGAAAAACCAATTGGAAATCAACTTAAAATCCCCCTTACTTGGACATTGGCTTGGAGAGCAGAGCTGGCGTCATAGGCGGCCTTGCTGGTATCATACACCACCTTGGGTCGGTCCATCATCAGACCTGCCTGGATCATGGCCTCCTTGGCTGCCCCTACTTGGTCCTCCTTGTACGTGATGCGTTGAAAATAGAAGAGATGATGGGACAGGTGACGTGGCCGGTGGAGTAGAAGCCTGAAGTTGCACAATCGGATCTGGAGCTTGAGCAGTCGAAGCTGAGGGTTGGTCAGTCGACAGAGGATTGGCAAAAGAGACCGAAGCCCGTACCTGATCATTGAGTTGTTGGACCACAGGATCAGATGCCCAGCGAGGCGTTCTGGCTCCAGGCACACTCTTGCTCAAAGTTCTGCCTCTCCTCCCGGCATTTTTCGGAGGCACATCCTCATCATCATCGTCAGGAAGCTGGATAATATTTGTTGGTGCTGCAAACATTCGATAGTGAAATTTTAGTCGACCAGAAAGTCAATTGACAGAGCATAGGCGCGCCTATGGAACCATACCTACCCGAGAGGTGGCCGTATCCGCAGTTTCCGCATCACCACGCTCCTCGTCGATGTCCATGGATGTCGCCGAAGTAGCAACACTGAAATTTCCAGAGTTCATTCGGTCAAGCAAGCGAACGAGTCCACAACAACGCAGAAGAACAAATGAAAGAAACTCTTACGCTAAAGCCACGGGCACAACCACCTTGATCCTTGGCAAGGCCTTCCGAGGTTTGGGCGGGGCAACTTTGGCCTGCTTCACGGCCTTCTCTGATGGCTCGGGAGTCGACGTCCGAGTGCGTTTTGGAATATTTGTACTCGACGTAGCAGCTTTGCCACGTCCCCCTGCAGGGTCTTGCGACTGTTTGGAACGACGCTCCGAGCAGGGCGGTGAGTCGACTTCTTCGCTGTTGCTCGAGTCCTCACTGTCATCTGCATACTGATAATCATCGCTCTCGCCATCACTCTCAACTCCTTCTTGGTACTGCTCTCCGTTCGGCATCGAGTACATCTTGGTGAAAATTGAGCCTGACCTCTTCTGGAGCAGTATTGGCGTCGGATGGCAGAATCCCCCTAGACCCCCTGGGTTATCGTTGTTGTCGGTAATGCTCCAGAGCCACTGAGCCACCGTCTCCTCGTCAACCTCCTCTAGGTGGGTTCGAGCGGTGCCCTCTGGACCCGAGTACATCCACATAGGGTGGTCACGGGCCTGCAAGGGCTGGATGCGTCGACTGAGGAATACCTCCAACAGATCCATACCCATCACTCCACCTTGAACCCACGCAATGACAGCGTCGACTAACATTCACACCTCCCACTTCTCCTCCGGCGCTACAACTAGTGAACGAGGGGTACAGAGTCTCTCCATAGTGAAAGGGGGAAGGCCAATCAATTGACCAGGAGTCGGAATGTCCTTGCAGTAGTACCAAGTCGACTGCCATCCCTTGACTGACTCAGGAAAGGTCATGGGGGGAAAAGAACTCCTACCTCTCATTTGGATTCCTAACCCCCGGCACATCTGGATCACGTGCGTCTTTTCATCATTCGGGTTAGCTTTCTTCACCGTCTGAGAATGACAGGTGAATATGTGTTTGAACAAACCCGAGTGTGGCTGGCACCCAAGAAGTTTTGGCACATTGAGAAGAACGCGACAAGATACAAGATCGTGTTGGGAGGAAAGTGGTAGATCTAAGCGCCGATGAAATTCAAAAAGCCCCGAAAGAATGGGTGTGGGGGCAGAGTGAAACCTCGCTCAACATGGGTGGTGTCAGTGTCAAAAACGGTGGATCTCGGGTAGGGGGTCCCGAACTATGCGTCTAAGGCTAATGGTAACAGGAGGCGGGAGACACGATGTTTTACCCAGGTTCGGGCCCTCTCGATGGAGGTAATACACTACTTCCTGCTTGATTAATCTTGATGATATGAGTATTACAAGAGTTGATCTACCACGAGATCGTAGAGGCTAAACCCTAGAAGCTAGCCTATGGAATGATTGTTGTTGTCCTACGGACTAAACCCTTCGGTTTATATAGACACCGGAGGGGGCTAGGGTTACAGAAAGTCGGTTATAGAGGAGGAGATCTATACATCCATATTGCCAAGCTTGCCTTCCACGCAAAGGAGAGTCCCATCCGGACACGGGACGAAGTCTTCAGTCTTGTATCTTCATAGTCCAACAGTCCGGCCAAAGTATACAGTCCGGCTGTCCGAGGACCCCCTAATCCAGGACTTCCTCAGGTGGTGAGAAGTACGCAGTCACCCTCGGGCGGCTGGGGCTCGGATTCTCCCTCTAGCAGCCTCCATGACCCATGGACAATCAGGTCGTCAACGGCTAGGTTCTCTAGATCTTCCTTCACAGTGGTGGAACGGAACCAGTCCCCCTGGATCGAACCAGGCAGCAGACCGGACCGCGACATCGATCCCCTCGCTGTCTTCTTGCCTTTTGTCGTCATCGTCACCTTCTTTGCTCGCTTCGGAGCCGCAGTCTTGTCCTTCACCATGGCGGCGGATCTCAAGAGGGTCGAGCGGAGGCGTGGAGAGCAAGGAGAAGCGAGGTGGAGAAGCAAAGAGGAAAGGGATCGAATGGAATACACAGTGCCTCGCATCGGCCTCAGTGATTTTTATGGGGCTGCTTCCACGTGGCAGACATGTGGGCCCGAGCAATCTTATCGAATCCCGTCACAGGCCCTGGCTTGATACGTGGCAAAAAACACGGCACGAAGATCAAAGAGTCCCTATCTGCTTGTTTTGTTTACTGCGCCCCGCTCTGCCTATTCCCGAGCTGGCAGAGCGTCGGAAAGCTGCCCGAAACCTTGAGCCTAGTACCCCATCTGTTCCGGACTCCCCCGGTACGTGCTTGCTTTCTGCTCTTGAGTCTGCTCCATTAGGCCACCGCGCTAAGGTGACGGCCGATTCGGCCATTGTGTTTCGTGGCGAGGTTGGACCCCCTCTTGTCCAGATAGAGGCGACCCACGCTCGCGAGATCTTGGATGGATGCCTTGCCGAGACCCGTGCGCGCCTCCAGTCGGCCCCCGTCTCCGCGACCGGGACTCCTGGGGGCTCTAGGACTCGCCTGGTGGTCGCTCCGTCTGAGATCCGCGGCTGCACCCGTTCCCGCACCGCAGCCCTCCGCGCCCAGAGTGCATCCCTAGTCTTAGGGTCAAGCAGCCCCTGATGATCTCATGATGCGGACCATTCCGCGACTTTGGTCAAGATGGCCGGCGCCGCCAATTGATCGAGTACATGAGGAACGATCGAATAGACATTGTGGCCATCCAAGAAACGATGTGCACCGACTTCTCTCTCTCTCTCGGAACTCGAACATTTGAGGTCCGACCTTTTTGCTTGGCACTGGCTCCCTTCTAGTGGGAGCGCAGGCTACTCGGGTGGCATCCTTCTAGGAGTCAAGGATGCCACCTTTGAGGTTGCTAGCATGGACCGCGGCGAGTTCTTCGTCATCATGGAGATCTTTGAGCGGGCTCTCAACTTCAAATGGGAGATCATTGCCGTCTACGGACCGGCAGATCATAGTCGCTCTGAGGCCTTCCTGGCCGAGATCCCGCGAAGGTCTTGGCCGCCCCGCTCCCGCTCGTGGTGGGTGATGACTTTAACCACATCCGATCTGAGGAAGACAAGAGCAATAATTTGATCAACTTCCCCCGGATGCAAATGTTTAACGACTGAATCGCAGACATGGGACTTAGCGAGCTAGATAGGGTTGGGGCCAGGTTCACTTGGACTAACCGCCAGGCAGACCCGACCCGGTCGGTCCTTGACCGGGTCTTTGCCTCTCCGGAGTGGGACTTGCGTTGCCCCCTCGCGTCACTTCGCGTGATTACTCGGATCGGCTCTGACCATATCCCTCTCCTGCTCTCCTCTGAGAACGAATGACCCCCACAACCACCTCGCTTCCGCTTCGAGACCTTCAGGTTGAACCAACCCGGTTTCGCCGCGGCGGTTGCCTCCCGATGGCAAGAGGCCCGTGTCGCTCCCCACCGCTCCATTTCAGCCGTCGACTCATGGCATTTTTGTGCTAAACGGTCACACCAATTTATGAATGGGTGGGGTGCTAACCTGGGTTGCGACATCCGAGAGCATAAAAAGACTCTCCTTGATGGCATGCAGGCGCTCGACCTTCGGGCTGACTCCGCGGGCCTCTCGGCAGATGAGTGGTTGCTTACATACGATTTGGAAGACCAGCTCACGGTCATCTACACGGACGAGGAGGCTTTCTGGCGTCTTTGAGGTACGCGTAATTGGGTCCTCAAAGGGGACGCCAATACCGCTTACTTCCAGGCCATCGCAAACGGCCGCCGGTGCCGCAACTCCATCCCCTTGCTTTGGGATGGAGAGACCTTCCTTCAAAGTCCAGAGGACATCCGAACCCATGTAGATGGCTTTTACAGAGACCTATTCTCTGCCCTCCCTCGGGGAGGGTTAGCCCTTGGCCCCGATAGTTGGGCGCCCCGCCATTGTGTGTCCGAGGCGGATAACGTGGCTCTTACGGCCCTGTTCTCCAAAGCTGATGTTTGGGCGGCCATTAAGGGCATGAACCCGTCCTCGGCTCCCGGCCCTGGTGGCCTTCCAGTGAAGTTCTTCCAGACCTTCTGGGAGACCATCAAACCGGAAGTAATGGCCCTGTTTGAGGAATTCTATGTTGGGTCCATCATCCTCACAAGGCTGAACTTTGGGATAATCACCCTCATCCCAAAAGTCACGGGCGCCTCGGATATCCGCCAATTCCGACCAATCACTGTGATCAACGTCATCTTACGTATCCTCGCGAAGGGGTATGCCAATAGGATGGCCCCAATTGCTGACCGGATCATCCACCCGACCAGTCGGCCTTCATCCAAGGCCGTTATATCCTTGAGGGAGTCCTATAATTTCATGAAGCCCTCCACAAGGTGCACTCCAAGCACCTCAGGGCACTCTTCCTGAAACTAGACTTCCAGAAGGCTTACGACACGGTCAGCTGCCCCTTCCTTCGGGAATGCCTCCCTCGGAAAGGCTTCAACGAGCGGTGGGTGACCCGGGTGATGCAGATGGTCTGCTCAGGCTATACCGCTGTGAACAATAACGGTGAGATTGGCCCTTACTTCCCCACCTTCTATGGGGTGCGCTAGGGCAATCCTTTCTCCCCGTTCCTCTTCAACATAGTGGTCGATGCTCTGGCAGCCATCTTAGATAAGGCTAAGGCTGCAGGCCATATCAAAGGCATAGTCCCGCACTTAGTAGGCGGGAACGGGCTTTCCCTCATACAATATGCAGATGACACCATTATCACGATGGAAGGGTCGGCGCGCGACATCACGAACTTGAAGTTTCACCTGTGATGCGTTCAGTAGATGTCTGGCCTCAGGATTAACTTCAACAAAAGCGCGGTGATGGTTTTGGGGTACTCCGATGTCGATCGGCGGAGCATTGCGGACCGGCTTAACTACCCCCTTGGGAGCTTCCCCATGACTTACTTGGGGATACCCATTAGTGACTCGCGGTTCACGGTGGCCGAGCTGCACCCCACGGTGGGGAAGCTCCAGCACTAGATTGAGCCCTGGCAGGGGCTGTAGCTCTCTAAAGCGGCCCGGACTGTTTTGATCAACTCGTCCCTTGCCAGCCTTCTCCTCTTCATCATGAGATTCTATAGCTTGCCCGAGACTCTGCATAGGAAGATTGCCTGGGTCCAGGGCCGCTTCTTCTGGACTGGCGAGGGGGACAAGCAGAAGTACCACATGGTTCGATGGTCTGAGATCTGTAAGCCACGCGATCAGGGCAGTCCTGGGATTATGTCCTCCAAGAGAATGAACATTGCCCTCCTGACGAGGTGGCTTTGGTGGATCTCAAACGGGGAGGGTGGCCTTTGGCTTTGCATCATCCAGCAGAAATACCTTCGGAGTCAGCCTCTCGTGTTTTGCCAACGATCTGGCGGATCCCAGTACTGGCAATCAATCATTCAGCTCCTGCCCGTCCTCCGCGTAGGCTCTTCAATCGCGGTTGGGTTTGGCACCGCCACACTGTTTTGGTTCGATTGCTGGGCTGGGGATGCCCCCTTCGTGGCTCAGTTTCCTGACCTGTTTTCCACTGCGGCGGACCCACAGATCTCTATCGCGACAGCCCTTAGTGACTTAGGGCAACTCGCATTCCGGCGCCAACTCGCATTCCGGCGCCAACTTGCATGTGCCGGAGCTTGTAGACGGTGATGACCGCACCAGATGGCGGCTAGAGCCATCTGGTCGATTCTCTATGAAATCCCTCTACCAGGAGATTGCCCGCTCTCCGGGCCCGGAGGCTCTCTCCATCATCTAGGAGATCCGGCTCCCCTTGAAGATTAGGATTTTCCTATGGCAATGGATCTGTGGCCGCCTCCCTTCTGGAGTTGAAGTCCAAAAGCGTAGCGGCCCTGGCGATGGTCTTTGCCCGCTTTGCGGACCCGAAGAAGATACGAACCATATCTTTTTCACCTACATATCCGCGCAGTTCCTCTGGAGTTGTTTCCGCGAACTCGTTGGCGGAAGCTGGGTTCACAACAACTTCCCCGGCCTCTTCGCCGAACTCCAGGCACTGCCACCCCTGTCTCGCCACATTAGGTGGCTGACTATCGGGGTGCTTGGCTGGACGTTGTGGACTGTTAGGAATAAGCTTGTGATTCAGCGTATACTGCTTCGTCGCGCTATTGATGCTTTGTTCAAATGGTCTGGTTACCTGCAGATTTGGCGGCCGCTTAGCCGCTACAGGGAGAGAGACGCCATCACCTCCATCATCTCCCAGCTCCGTGCGATGGCTCTCCGGATGGCTCCACAGCTTCCCCCTCCACCACCAGAGCCGGATTAGTTCCTCTTCGCCATTCCTGATGCCGCCGCCGTCTTTGTTTGTGCGTGCCTTGTGCTTGGGTTGGTCTTGTTGTGTTGTGCCCACAGAGAAACTTGTGTTGTGTGTTGTGTGTCGTGCGTGAGTGTTGGACCGGCTTGCGGTGGCATGGAGTGTGTGTGTTTGTGTTTGGTACCCTCATGACTTAGTGCTCGGTGGTTGCCTTATTTATAAAGCGGGGCGAAAACTTTTTTCGGTAATTGTGCCTAAATGGATCTTCGTCTCGTTCAAACGAATCCACGGTCAGTTCTTCCTTGCAGATGCACATCGACCTTCAAATATTTCTAGAAGAATTAACCTCAATAACCAACTGCGATCATCGAGGATTCCGGTGCACAAGCTTATTTACTGCTTGTTGGCGCCGCCTCCTCGCAGCGCCGCTTCTTCAACCTCTCAACTCTCTTTTGTCTCACACAAGGACTCACACCGGTGAGAAGAACTCAACACACGCACACACTTCACCAAGGAGCAGCCCAAGAGCTTTGCCGAGAGCATCCTCTCCTTGGTGTACACGCGGTGCTACATTTTTCTACAGGCTCTCACAGCCTCATTTCCATTCAACTCAAAGTAGTATAAGCTTTAGGCTCCTGCCATGCACTTCACGCACCACTAGAGCCACTACTCCACTAGTTTCTCCATGATCCACATGACTCTGCATGCAGCTAACTAACTTGACTCAGCTCGGTTACTACCTCCACCAAGCGAACTCTATGCAGCTAACTAACCACACTACATGCATGCTGACTAAACTGATTCACCAATTCCCTTGGCTAGTACTAGTACAGCCTGTTGGCCTCAGCACTTGCACCGCAGCTTCACGCAGCACACACGCTCGCCTGAGCCCGCCACGGTCGGACTCGACGCGGCCACCGCGCGCACGTACACGCACCCCGTCTGACCCGTCCTGAGCTGTGGCTTATTGCCTAACACTGCTCGTGGAGAGAGAGAGCTTAAATGCGCGTGATCGATTCATCGATCTCGATCCACATCGGCGTCGGTCCCTCCCTTGCTGCTTCCACGAACGAGGACACTCTCTCATCGACCGATTAACCGCGGGAAATGGTCAGACCACCGCGCGGCGGGGACGTCGCGGTTGGGCACGAGGAAGGCGAGGGAGAGCAGCGAGAGCATGAGCGCCACAGGGACGAGCAGCAGCTGCGAAGGCGGCGGCGCCAGTGGGGGCAAAAGCAGAGGGAGCAGCAACAGCACCGCCGCCGCCGCCGCCACGAGCAGCATCGTCGTCCCCACGCTCCCTTCCATATCCCGAGCAGCTCTGGCTTTCTGTCCGTCTCCTGGGTCCTGGCTACCTACATATGCACGTGATGTGAGCAGTGAGCTTGACAAAGTGAGCTAGGCAGCTAGCTATAGGGGCGCGTAGTTCGCTGGTTCTTGGTGCGCGCGTGTCCTGATATGGAGTGGCACACACACAAAGCTTCTTGCCTTCTTCAGCGGTCTGCTAGGATTCTATAGAACACACGAATTACAGAGCTGGACGGTGCACACATCGCTCTCAGTATGACGAATCATCCAACCTGCCTGCCAATATGAGCACTAGCTTTGGGGCACGCCATGGCGCGCCGCCTCACAGGTAGCTCGGGCGGTGCCAGATGGAAAAGCGCCCCTTTCACTTTCCTGCCATATATTTGGAAGAACTGCATGAAGCGCTGATAGCCTGTCAAACTTATTATAGTAAATCATAATTGCAATGCAGAGCAGGCTTTTTTGCGTTGTTAGTAGGAAACTAGCCATACCCGCGCGCGGCGGCACGCCGCGCCTAGATATTGTACATATGTATATACTATTTTTGGCTTGTCGGTTGAAAAAAAATAAAAGCTTCATGTAAGTTTGTAGCTATAAATTTGTATTCACAAGATAGCTAGCTGTACACATGATCATTTCGGAAATGATACATCTGCTATCACCATGAGTATTACATTCCTGCAAGATGGAAAGTATACATTGTCATTTCTTTCAAGTAAGACTAAACACAGCACATTCATTTGCAGTTTATATCATTCTAATTTAGCCTCCTACGGGATTAGTACATCTAGTGAAATGATACAGAACTTTTGCACATTGTTGCCGGCGACCCACAGATGGCTGAGCACCAGTGTAAGAACTGGTTAGGTCATCAATGTGTGAACGCTAGAGTACATATGGAGTGGTATGATATTCAAAATTTGTAACATGCTTTTGCCAAGATTTGATTCTGCCTTCTGAATTGACTTTGTTGAGCATTGTTATATTGGCAAGGATGTTTCTTTCATGCAATAGTAGTGGTGTCAGCTTGTAGATGGTAGTTTATGTTACTATATACTGTACATAGATACCGGTTGATTTAATGTATTTTTATAAATGTTAGTTGCAGATTATTGTTCATAAATTGGACCGTCTTTTGTGCTCATTTTATTTTAAAAGATGAGTGGGAGCATGCAAGTGTCAGAAGAACAATTAATTGAAAGAGCCAACAGATGAAGAAGGATATCCTGGTTCACAACTTTTTCCTTGACAGACTTTGTTTAACTATGTTATTGCATGTACTTTATTGTATACATATCTATCGAACGTGCACTCATTTTTTGAAATATTCAATGCTTATTTTTTGTATGGGCCAAAAAGAAGCTAAAGTTTAAAATGTTGTGTACACTCTAAATCGTCGAAAAATATGTTGGCTAGAAAGGTTGGAATGTTTTAATAGTGATGGTATTGTTAACTTGGGAAAAACTATGGCCCGGTAGCCTTATTTTAGTGTCATAAGAATGTAGTATAGGTAACAAATTTTATAAGTAGCACCAAAAATGGCTGTACTTTTTTTTGTGGAGAGTTAAACTTGGGAGCGAATTTGTTTAGTGTAGAAGATTGGTGTGATGTAATGACAAAAAGTTATGTTTTCTGAAAGAGAATAACAATGGAATACATGATATGGAGATGTAAAAACTCCACTGATAGATATATCATGCCTAGTAAAATGAAAATAGATTTATTCAGTGAAGTACATATAGCATATTCCATGAATAAAAATATTATTTTCTGTCATAATACTAAGTAGGCAGTTGTACAACGTCTACCGATTTTCTACTGGATGTGGACCAGTGTACGTGATTGCTGGGATGTAACCTGTTGACGTGCCAAGCAGGCCTATGGCTGCGTCCATTAAACGGCTGGCAGTGAGCAACAGGCAACTGCATGCAACGGAGGAGGTCGCATGCTAGGCTGAGGAGGCCCCACGCTTGTCTACAGGAGCAAGCAGTTAACACAGGTCGAAGCGGCGAACCTGGAGAGTGGAGACGTTTGAGCTCGATCCTACGTGTCTGGCACATCGCAGGGAGTAGATGGCCGGAGAGGAGAGGTGCTGCTGCCGGCCGAAGCATCGCGGAGGAGGGGTGCATAGATGGATCCCACAAGGATGCATGATCCAGACGGCGAGGAGCACGGGCATTGCCACGATGGGATTAAAAATTCAACTAACCACAGCCGTGAAGCAATGTAGGGAGTCCCCGTATTTACAGGCCATGACTGCTCCAAGGAACAAATTACACGACCATGCATCTACAACACACAGCAAAGCAGCAACGCGTACACGTAATCACATACACATGCAAATGGAAAGATATGCTAGCCGCCTAAATTATGCGGCCAAAGAGAAAATACTGAAAATCAGTTGATACATGCACATGGAGAGCAAAAGAATCCTGGAACTACCTTGAAGTGTCACCGTACGTGTTCCCACAAGAACTGACGACCGACGACGACCGACGCCGCCCAGAAGCACACAAATCTGAACTGCATTCCAGGAACTACCTCGGATTGTCACCGTGTTCCCGCAAGGAGGAGCTCGGCCGCCTCCTCCACTCCATCGCGGTGTCACCGGCCTCGACTTCACCGGTGAACCTGATCAGCGAGAGAAATTTCAAGAGACGTAAGAGAAAGATTGTCCGAGCATGACGCAAGTTGCAGTCCAAACTCGAACGAAGATGGCCACCTTGTCATGGCAGCAAGACATCGTCCAAGCATGAACGGAAGGGTCACCGGACCGGGTCCATTTGCATCCCATGGATGCAGACGAAGAGAACACCTGCGGGCAAGCAGTTGTCGCTAGTCGTTGGAGCAGAGCGGCGGCCACACTAATGACGGAGCCGCCGGCGAAGGCGGTGTAGAGCAGGGCGTTGATTGTTAAAACGATGGCAATGACGGGGCAGTCGATGAACAACCAGCCCATGAAGCACTCCTGCAGGGACCTCGCACGTGACGGCGTGAGGAAGGGGAAGGAACTCGGATCGCACGCTTCGACCCGCCGCCGCTACTCCGTGTGAAGTTCTTCGAGTCTATCAACTGCCTCCCAAGGCAGGGCGCGCGACGGACCCACCACCGCCAGTCATGTCGCCACGGCCGAAAGGCCTCTTTTCTCGCGCGCTGCTCCGTCGGCACCGCGCGATACATGCAACTCCGGTACACTCCTACCCCTGGTGCAGCAGTATCCCGAGGCCATCCGGTGAAGCGCTACTCAGCGCACGACACACGACACAACGCCGCCGTCCGGCGTTGCTGGCCGTGGCCATGCAGGAGAATGCGGCCACGATGCCCCCCAGCGGCACCACCACGTCCATGGTCTTTGGCTTGCAGTGGCTCGTACCTCCCGGTGTAGCGTGCTTCTCAAAGAGATGGCGACGACGACAGCAAATCAAGCATACGGCGGCGGGGCGTTGATGCACCGGGGAAAGAAGGGCGACGGTGGCGTGCTGGTGGGTAGAGCAGAAAGCAAGGCAGAGATGGAGCTATCTATAAGTGTGTAGTACAACGGTGGAGCGGCGTGGATTGGACAGCGTTTTCTAGAACTGGGCCACGCTGTGAGAATACAAAGGAGCACGAAGCAAAATCCAATATCTCCATCACAAGCGGTTGACAGCAAAAGCGGTGCATGCATGTGGTCACATCAAAATTGCTTTTAACCACTGCATGCATGCACCTGCCCGACAAAGTGGCGTTACCAGACATAGGAAGAAAGAGACTACCCGAATTGGCAACGAAATCGTACGGTTGACCAAAAAAGAAAATTGCCACTCAAAACGCTAAACGCACACACAGAATCGGTAAGCACGTTAACAAAATTTTCACCAGAAGCCTACGGTCACCATGTAAATGTACACCCCAGGCTCCCAATTTAATACACGTGTCCACGTTTGGTACGCTCGTGAGTCGCAGTCAAACAAGTGGGTAAACCTGGAGGCAAAAACTTCCCATGGCACCGCCCGACACACCTTGTCGTCTTCCACCTGGAATCAAGTGCCAATCAACTGGGAAGTTCGGATTGGTCGGCATAGCTATGGCTGACACCTTTTCTCGTCTGGCAGCTGCAATCAAGTCCCAATCAATTGGCCAGTTCTAATGGGTCCGCTTGCTGCCACGCGGCCTCACCCAATTAATCTGCATGCATGCAACAACTCAATTAATCGGCTAATTCCTCTCTTCTTTTTGCCTTGAATTATCTATAGCTTATGTTTATGAGTTTTTTATATTGTTTTGGTTGACTTGATCTCCCGCGTTCTGTTAATAGCTCTTTATTGTTATTACTTGTGACCACTATGAAATTAGCTAACAGCTTGATCATCATGGATAAACCTAATACTGGTTGTGTTTGGCAAGCTTGATAAACTATCTGTTTCAAACATATGCTTTTGATGAGGGCCAATTTATGTCCAAAGAGAGTAAATAAACAAAGGAAGCCAAAATTTGAATACTTGCACGCTACAGCTAGAATGGGCAGTGGCACACACTAAAAAAACAACCACATTAGAAGAACCAAAAGCGATAGCACATAAGAAAGAAACCACGTTCAAACAACCGAAAGGGACGGCACGTACGCACACACAAACACACACGAACAGCCTGAGCCGCACACACCCAAAAAACGCTAAGGCAACCAAAACGAACGCCACACCAGTTCAAAAAATTTGAAACAAAACCTTAAATCTACAATGCATTTGTACACCACCAGGTACCAAACAAATAGCACGTGTCACATGCGGTATTCACCATACATCATTTTCACACAAGTGGCTAAACCTTAGAGCAAAATCTTTGCCTGGAATAGAGGCTTGGGTATGTACATGCAAGTGATGAGGGCCTTATAAATGTATTATATTATACTTTCGGAAACAATTTGAGATGCCATCACAGGCAATGCTGTTGACGCTTAAAAGTGGCACGATTATAAAGAGTAGCTTGAAGCTATGTCAAGATTAATTCAAACTTATTATTGAAAGTCACCATGACATGGCTCTCTTTGAGAAGATCAATGGATATGATGATGGTCTAAAACGAAGCCCGGATGCAAGAGTTATGACAACTTCAGAGATGCTCATATCGACACCAGATTAAAGAATGGCTTGAAACCCAATTAATATGTCTTCAAATGGAAAACGTTTCAACATGAAAGTTGTCGTCTCGTCGAAATGGTTGATTTTGATATAAAAACATCTCATTCGGAGTTCGTTTGCAAAAGTTACAACCAATACAAATGCTGATATAGTAGATGGCCGGACACTCCGGGGACAACCATCCGGGTTTTGAATTTCTCTGCTGCAGACTTCAGAAAACAGCCGAGACCACCTCAAGATGTCCTTTGATCACAAAACGTTAAACATGAAAGTTGTTCGCCTCGTCAAGACGGTGAAGATTGCTTTTGGGCCCGTTTTCATCTAAGGCCATTTATTACCCCAAAAGTAACGCGCAAGGTGCAGCCAGTTTAAACCATACAGTTTTGGAGTTCGGACAAAACCAATCCGAATTTGACTAGGGTTTTGGACGTGAATCCAAGCCTTTTTCCTTACACGGGAAGTCCAGCCGCCTCTTATATACCTAAGGGGTGACGGCCGATTGAACAACACACAATCGACAAATCAATTTATCATCTTTTACCTTTACTTTTATCTTCTCTCTTGTTCTTCTTCTTCCTCGTTCTTCGTTCGTTCTTCTTCATTGCAGGGCGGCGAACCTCAAGGCCCTAGGGGCGATCAGGTCCACCTAGGGCAGCCCATAGCCGCCGCGCGCCCTGACGGGGTCCCTCCCGGGCGTGTGGGGTTTCGGATCCTCAAAAGCGCCCGCCGGATTGCTTGCGTACCGTGCTTTCAGACGGGTCTCCTTCGACATGAGCTGCGGTGCATCACCCCCGGCGTCGAGGGTACACGGTGACGTGTTCGTGTGCGAACACACTTTTTGGCGACTCCGCTGGGGAATCAAAGCTTCGAACGGTCTCCGGCCCGTTCTTGCTACGAAGAGATCGTCATCAAGAAGTTGTGATCTATAAAGGTAATATGAATACCCAATTCTCCTTTGTAGATGCAAATAATTCATATGTTGTTGCTAGATCGCTTAATGAGCATAATGTATCGGCTAGCCCTAATTTCATCAATCATGCATATAATTACGTGCAAGGGCCGATGCAAAATAATACTCATGCTTCAAATTCTTATGATTTTAGCAACATACAACATATGTATCTTAACTCTCATGCATCGGCAACCCCAGAAATTCATCTGCCGATGAACAAGATGATGGGTTTAGGTAATCAATTTGAAACACCTCGTGTTAAAATTTCCAATAGCATGCAGCAAAGTGTTTCACCTTTTTAGTCATCGGCAAATAACTTGCAGTATGTTAATCCAAACATGCCGGTGGATAAGGGAATTGGCCTTGCTACTACTAGTTATTCGGCCAATTGCCCTCAACAATCATATGCTACACCTCATGCTACTAACTTTTTGGCACCATATGCAACTGTAGGTAGTCATAATTCGGCTTCACACCTTCACACTGATAGCCGAATAAGTGAAAATTCTATAGGATCACATGTGTGTTCACCTACTACCGTGGCATATTATGTTCCCCCTACACAATTACAGGATTTCGGCAACACCTCATTGCCGAAAGAGTCTAGAGGCATTGGGGGGCAACTGTATCCAGACTGGGTAATTGAAAACAAGCTTACATTCTATTGGGATTTGTGCAACTCTATTCACCAAGAACTAATATAAAGCGGAAAGCCTCATGACTTTGCTGCTGTAAAAGCAAGAGTTGTGCAGATGATGCATTCGCCTAGTTCTGTAGCAACCGATGTACCCCCTAAACAATTGCAAAGTTTCGACACCTCATTTCTGAAAGAGTCTCAAAGTAGTATTGGGGGGCAATCTCATGAGTAGTGGATGTAAATTGAGATGAAAAGGTTTAAAGCTCGCCAAGCTGAGATGTGGGCTAAAATAAGACAAGAGCGAGAAGCCTTGCAAATTCAAAAAAAGAAAAGTATTGATTCAGGTAACAAAGAAAATTTGGTTATTGAAAAAGCTGAATCAAATAGTATGTGTACCAGATCTATCAAAGAAAAAGAGTATGCCAAGGCATTGGAGAGTCAGTCAAAAGTGGAACAAAGTATTATTCAAGTGATACAACCATCATGCTCTCCCAACGTTATTGAAGAGGTATGTCTAGCAAGTGATTTTCCTATCTTCCGATTTGGTCGCAACTTTATTATCGATGCTTCTATAAGAAAAATTCTCATAAGTAATTTTGAAAGACCAATGAAGAAGGCTAATTTACTTGTTATCAATAAAATTGTTATAGACTATATCGGTCAACCTATTGTATCATTTATAAAGACCGATAATGACTTACTACTGCAACCAAAGTTTTCTCCATTGCTTTATCAAAAGTTTATATCTACTTGGGTAGCTTTGCTTGTTTCATACTTGGTTTGCACTTGGTCTCAATTGAGACATATGTGTTCTAGCTATTTTCATTTCAGAAATATAAAGGCAAGGTTAAATTCTTTTGAGAAATGCAATGCTAATATTATATCTTATCCAAAAACATCGGAGATAGAGTGCAAAACACGATGCATAGCCAAATGGGGATATTCTAAATCTGAACCATTGGTTTGCTTACCTCCAAAGCCGTTCACACACCAAGATCGGCTAGAAAACAAAAAGTATGCCTTCGATTCAAACATGTGTGATCAAATCATTGATTTGTTGTTGAAAAATGTTTACATTAGATTTCTTGATCACCATGTCAAGCCATCTATCCAAGGACGAATGTATTGTAAGTTGCATGATTTGTTCAAGCATAGTATTGAGGATTGCAACATGTTCCGTCAAACAATTAAATTGGCCATTGATAAAGGTCGATTAAAATTTGCTGAGACACCAAGAGATGACCAGTCTATTCCGACTGGTCCTGATGGAAAAAAGTTTATGCATCGACTGCTTCAACCTGATCCATTTAAAGAGAAGGTAAAAACTGCACATGACGGGATCAAGCTTTCAAGAAGAGAAGTTGTTGAACAGCATAATGAACATAATCTTGAGGCCGAGAATTATGTCGAAGCTACAATGAAGACGCCAAGGACTGGGGGGCAGCAAGCAAATCCAAAGATCGATGAAAGCGAACCGAAAGAAAACAAAGGCCAAAATAAGCACAAGTGTAAGAGATCAAAAATCACCTTCGCTGAAATATTGGATAAATATCAAAAGAAGAGTGAAGAGAAGAATGTATCAGCCAAATCATGCAAAGAAACCAAGATCACCCCCTAGGCGCAAATATAAGGATCAATATTGGCAAAGTGAGAATTTCAATGCAACATATTCATATCCTTATTTTGGGATGCCTATGCCAATGCCGTGGATGCCTCCCTATGCTCATGTAGATCCACATCCATCATGGGACAGGTATGATACAAGGGCACATTCTCCATCTTATTTAAAACCATCTCACTAATATTATGCAGCTCCGAGAAGATCAACATTTGAACAATCACATGTAAAGACCGTTTCAATCATAAGGAATCGGTCCGGACCGTATGGACGAAGAAAGAGGTGATCAAGCAAGTATACCAGGTCAAGAAAGATGGTCGTAAGTGTGCTACTTCAGATTTGATCTAAAATAACAAAGAGCCAATTAAAGTGTTGACATTGGCTACAAAAGGCAAAGAATTGGAGCAATCAATTGTTAAAAATAAAAGTGCCAAATCTGAAGAAAAGAAGTTGAGGGTGCACAAGGCCAAAAAACAATTGACATTGGTCAAAATAGAATCACAGCCAAAATGCCCACTCGGCTTATCGTATTGGCAAAAGAAGAAATTACAAAAACTTAGTGCACAAGAACTTGAAGAAGGAAACATGGCATGGGTTCCCAAAGGAATTGCTCAAAATAAGAATTATGTGCAAACTTCCATTACAAGAAGTGCGGCAAGGGTGAAGAAGGAAAAGATTGAAACTATGAAGGACCAAGCCGAAGGTTTCAGCATCTTTGGTCTACACATTGTCCATATTCTTCAACTATGCCATTAACGCCTATGCCATGGAATTCGTCATCATGTATGATTGGTAACCCTCAATGGGCTTATTTTAATCCGTGGATGCAATATAAATTCTTACATCATGAAAGGGTATTACCATGTCACTATACATTTGATTAGCTACAAGTTTGTTGCTGATCCAAAGGGCCGAAATACTTGATTTTTCATTTCATTTGTTTGTTTCGGATATATGTGCTTTGAACGAAGTTTACATGGTAATGGCCGATATTTATCTATCATCCTAAGAGTATATCAATGCATGGCCAGTATAGTATTCTAACATCGTCCTTAGTTCGGTTGGAGAGCGAGACAAGATACGTGCTCATGGAAATTTATATTTACTAGCAAAAGGACCCGTGCGTTGCAATGGGAGAAAAAATATCATAATCAACAAAGGCCATGGCAAAATTTTGCTACATCACCGATAATATTTTGTTTAATTTTCTTCACATTTTTTACTACATGAACTTTTAAAAAAATCATTAATATTTTCTGATTTGTCAAACATTTTTTTAATATGCGAACATTGTTAAAACAATTATGAATTTTTTTATCCACAAATATTTTATGATTTATTGAATATTTTATATAAAATTTCCCTTTTTAATTTTTTGAAACTTTTTTGAAGTACCAAATTATTTAAAGGTGAAAACAATGAAAATGGAAAAGAAGAAAAGTAAAGTAAAAAAATTAAAAACAGGCCGCCCGCACATGGGTCGTCCCAAACGGGCGTGCTACGTCTTCTCACAGCGCACAGAGCATAGTATAGGAGGTCCCTGCTCCGTGGGCCGGCCCAGGCAGGGGATTCCCCTATCTGAAACATTTTTTTGTCACTTATAGATCGCATTAGTGGTTAATATTTTGCAATTTTAGAGGCTTTTTACGTGACGTATCACCATAAGCACTAATGACTTCATTATTATTATTATTATCGTTATTATTATTATTAAATAGTGTATATATACATATATACAGAGAGAGAGAGGGTGGGTCTATTATGATAACACCCTTAAGACCCTTATTATGATAACACCGGAGCCTTATTCTGATAACACTCTCGACGCAGCCAACCGAACCATCTGAAAAACTAACCCGATCACCCCCACTCCTCCCACATCTCCCTCACTTTCTTCTGTCTCCCTCCCTCCCCCACCACCGCACCAACTCCCTCCCATCCCCTCACCGCCGTAGCCCACCTCCCCGGCGCCCTCCCAATCTGCCCCCACAACCCCCACCATCCTCCTACTCCGGGGGTTGCGCCGCCGTCCGTGGATCTCCGCTGCCCTGCCCAGGCACCTCCAGCCCCGGGCGCAACCATCACCGCCGATGTCCACGCGGACCCACGCGCTGCCGCCGCCCTGTTCATCGTCTCGAGGCGACCAGGCTCTCCAACCGCCGCAGACCTACCGGATCCGGGAAGATCCGGCTGCCCCCGCACCTCCCTCCTGCTAACCGCCGGCGGACGCCCCTCCCTCTCCACGCATGCGCCTCGTGACCAGTGGATCCAGTGCGTGCCGGCGGTGACTAATGGATCCTCTACCACTGGCCTCCTTCCCCCGACGCGGATCCGGCGGGTGCAGATTTGACATCGCCGGGTTTTGCACCCCCTCTCGCCCCCCGTGCAGTGTGGACGGTGAGCACGTGCAGCCCGATGGGCACGTGCGTGCAGTGCACCCTTGCCAGCATAGCCCCCCTTCATTGCTCCAGCCTCGGATCCGGCATCTCCTGGCTCGCATCCGGCTGCTATGGGGGTCGATGCTCCTCCCAATGGAGTTTCCACTTCTCGCGGTCCACGGCACGGTGACGCACCCCTCTGGTTGGTGGTGGACGCCTGCAACCATCGGGAAAGGAAACCACGTCGTGGTCCTAATCCAGTCCGGCCTCTCCCTACTTTGAGCCATGGAGCAGCAGCCCCACGCGGGATATAGATGCGCCGGTCCCCGCGACCTGGGTAGCGCATGCGGGGCAGGGGAGGGTCGCAGGATGCACTCGCCAACGCCTTCCTCCCCTCTGCATCTGCCTCCACCACCAGCCCCTCCCATGCCGGCAGTGCACACCGGCACACGGGCAGTCCGCCCCTCGATGGCGTGCAGTACCGGATTGATGGATTGGCGGAGCTCCAGTTATCATCTACCTTGCCTCCCCTCCACACCTCTGTGCAGTTTGATAGAGCTCCCGCTGCTCCCTATCCACGGATTCTGCCGCACCTGATGCAGTACATACCCCGCACAGTGGTTCGTTCCCCCGCACGTCGGTGTTCTTTCTTCTTGTGTTTTGTTGCAGTTCCCTGTCTGATGCACTGCAGAATGTCTATTGTTGTTCTTGCGGTCAGTTTACAGATTTTTGCAGGAGAGGGAAGAAACATCAATTGGCTCCTGATGCACTTTGAATGGTTTGCCGGAGCAGTCCACTTCGACCCAAACGGCCATGACAGCTTCTTGCGTTCGTGTGCATAGCTTTGTGTATGTTTGTTTATTTGGAGAAAATATCAAGTAGACTTTAGTTCATTATTGGCCATTTGTAGTGCACTCAGTAAGAAAGAGAAGACACCATTTGCAGTGCATTATTTTTTGCTAATTTTACAAGGATGAGAAATTGTAACCGAATTCAATATCATGCAACTCTTGACCCTATGAGTAATGAGGTTCAATTTGAAGTGTGTTGACGTCCTCTTGTGCTCTATGTGAAGTGCAAAATTTTTATGGAAGCAAAAACAGAGTAATGAGGTTCACTTTGAAGTGTGTTGACGTTCGCTTGTGCTCTATGTGAAGTGCAAAAATTTTATGGAAGCAGAAACAAAGTAATGACGTTCACTTTGAAGTGTGTTGACGTTCGCTTGTGCTCTATGTGAAGTGCAAAATATTTATGGAAGCAAAAACAGAGTAATGAAGTTCACTTTGAAGTGTGTTGACGTTCGATTGTGCTCTATCTGAAGTGCAAAAAAAAAGTTAAAAAGAAATGAAAAAATTAATGCAGCTCACTTAAACTTATGTCGAGGTTCACTTTTTCTTCGATGTGCACTGCACTCGCCTCGTATCACAAAAACAGTAATAGAAAAACTCATGCAATACTTTGTCGGACATAGCAGTGCAGTTTTCTGTTTGATGCAGTGCGGTTTTCTGTCTGATGCAGTGCGGTTTTCTGTCTGATGAAGTTCACTCGCCGATTTGGCTGTCGCAAAAAACAGAGTGTCCACATTTTGGTAATTTTAAAACTGCTCTTAATCCATAAGGAATTAGAGAGAGTGTTCTACATGAATAAGTTGCGTGTTGTTGATATCTTTCCAACGGCGTATCATTTGAATCATTTCGACAAGCGGTTTGTTGAAATTTCTCGAAAAACGACCACTGCCACTCATCATCCGCCGCACCATTTTCCAAATTAACTTAAAACTGTAATGAATCTTGAAACCATTTGTACAGATGAAAGTTGCGCCTTGTCCATAGCTTTCCAACGACATATCACACGCCTTGTTTTGACAAACGGTTCAAAAACTGGAGCCAAAACAGTACGCAAATTGCTAAAAATTCGAAAAAACAGAATTCCGCAATTTACTAAATTCGAAACTGTTCTTAAACCGTAATGAATTAAAGAAAATGATAGATATGAAAAAGATGCGCCTCGATGATATCTTTCCAACGGTGTATCATTTGCTTCATTCCGATGAGCGGTTTAGAAAAAACGCGAAAAAACGCACGCTGCCACTCGTCATGCGCCGCACCATTTTCAAAACTGATCTTAAACCGTGAAGAATCTCAAAAAGTGTTCAACATGGTGAAGTTGCGCCTAATCCATAGCTTCTCAACGGTATATTACACATCTCGTTCCCATAAACGGTTAAAAAACTAGAGCGAAAAAGATACCGAAAAAACAGCACATGCAGTTTTTTCTGACACGAAGTTCGCTAGTGTGTGTATTGCGGTACCCCTGCCACTAAAAGTGCAGTGCCCTCGCATTGAACATGCAATGCGGAAGTGTTATCAGAATAGTCTGCTAATATTAGCAGAATAGACCGGCTGTCTACATATATATATATATATATATATATATATATATATATATATATATATATATATATATATATATATAGACACACACACGTATATCTCCTAAGAGAAACACGATCTTGCGGTTTAGCATCCATTGACAGTAAACAATTTGCAAGAACAATAACAACAGTTCCCCAAGAGAAAAGGAAAAATCAAGAAGATTCACCGATGCAAAGGGTGCTACGCTATGGATAACTAAGCATCTGAACAAAACTTAACGGCATGATACACTCAACAGTCGCGATCAAACATTAATTCACACGCAAAAAAAGTCGCACCATCACTAGTAGAAAAAGGGTCAAACGTGCAGCACATTAGTGCCGGTTTGTATTAGAGCCGGCACTAATGTATACATTAGTGCCGGTTCCAACGGCTAGCCGGGCCGCTCTCATTAGTACCGGTTCGTGGCTAACCTTTAGCACCGGTTCGTGCCACGAACCAGTACTAATGAGGGTGGTGGCAGGATGTTGTCAGTCTGGGGCCCCTCCAGCACCTTTAGTACCGGTTCCTGGCACGAACCGGTACTAAAGGTCCTCCTGCATATAAACCCTTCGTCCAGCTCGCTCTGTTCTTCCCCCTTTCCCCTCTCCTCTCCTCTCTGTTCTTCCTCTTCTCCCCTCGAGCTCATCACACATTTTGCCCAAAATTTGTCAAGATTTGAAGGCCCCCATCCATTCAAGTGATCACAAAGGTTAGCAACTTTGTCCTTTCATCTCTCATTACTAGATTAGTTGTTGCAATGCTTTATATAGTTAATAATTTGTGAGTTTAGTAATTTGGGAGGAAATATATATATGTGCTAGTATTTGATTTATATGCAATTTGAGGTCAAAAATAACACTTAGTTTGCATATGTAGGTGTGGTTTACTTAGTGCCTTCTAAATCTCCGTCGTAACCACCGTCGATCGCCCGCACCGTCCCGTCGCCGGCACCACCTTGTGGTGAGCCTCTTGTTCATGAAATTTTATATTAAAAATTGATGTTTGTGTGATTTGGATATATAGTTAATCATGTAATAATTATCTTACGCGTACGTTGTTTGTTATACATAGTGCCATGGTTTTGATATCCGTCCCCGTCGGCCCTCGTCCTTGTTATGATTCGGATGTGGTATATTCTCTTTTAAAACTATTTGTTGCATTTCGTGTTTATGACAAATTATGCCCATCAAGTTGACATAGATATTTTTTATCTAGGAGGTATGTGAACCGGAAATTCCAATCGACCCTATTGTCGAGAGGTTAAATTTAGTTGAAAGAGAAAACGAGCACTTGAAAGAAAAATTGAAAAGAATTGAGGGGGAGAAGATGGAATTGGAGTTGCATGTTGCCGATGTCGTCGATGATCACAAGATCAAGATGGAGAAAATGCGCTTGAAGAATAGAAAGATTAGAAAATATGCCATCGATAGTGAGGCTTGGTATCATTATGTTGTTGGATCAATTGTTACCTTAGTTGCGATCTTGATCGCATTTGTTGTTGCATTTAAATGCTTTAGCTAGAGAGTTATTTGTTTGTTGCATTTAAGTGTTGTATGAACTTTATGTATGAACTTGTATTAATTTGGTCTATTCGGTGTTGTGTAATGAAGATGAGCCGGCAATGGATGTACGATGACCGATGCTCTCCCCAGTTCGTTGAGGGCGTGCATACTTTTCTGCTTGCGGCTGAGGCAAACAAACGGGCGGATGGTTTTATGCCTTGTCCATGTGCTGGCTGTAAGAATGGTCACAATTAGTCAACGTCAAGAACCATTCACGTCCACCTGTTTGAGTCCGGTTTCATGCCCCACTATAATGTTTGGACCAAGCACGGAGAAAGAGGGGTTATGATGGAAGACAATGAAGAAGAAGAGGACGAGGACAGCTATCCTGGCCATGGGTTCCCTGAATACGATGATACAACAATGGGGGAAGAAGCTGAGCCGGTAATGCGGGAAGAAGCTGAGCTGGCAATGCGGGAAGAAGCTGAAGAAGAGGCATCAGATGAGCCCGTTGATGATCTAGGTCGGGCCATTGCCGATGCAAAGAGAAACTGCGCAAGTGATTTGGAGAAGAAGAAGTTGCAGCGCATGTTAGAGGATCACAAAAAATTGTTGTACCTGAATTGCGTAGGTGACAAGAAAAAGCTGGGCACCACACTAGAATTGGTGCAATGGAAGGCATAGAATGGTGTATCTGACAAGGGATTTGGAAAGTTGCTGGTAATGATAAAGGATATGCTTCCAAAGGACAACGAATTGCTCGAGAGTACGTACGAAGCAAAGAAGGCTGTCTGCCCTCTAGGGTTAGAGGTGCAGAAGATACATGCATGCCCTAATGATTGCATCCTCTACCGCGGTGAGTACGAGGATTTGAACGCTTGCCCGGTATGTGGTGCATTGCGCTATAAGATCAGCCACGATGAGCCTGGTTATGTCAAGGGCGAGCGCCACAGGAAGAAGATTCCTGCCAAGGTGATGTGGTATTCTCCTATAATACCACGGTTGAAACGTTTGTTCCAAAACAAAGAGCATGCCAAGGCGATGCGATGGCACAGAGAAGACTGTAAGAAAGACGGAAAGTTGAGAGTACCCGCTGATGGGTCGCAGTGGAGAAAAATCGAAACAAAGTACGGGAAGGAGTTTGCAGATGACGCAAGGAGCGTATGGTTTGGTCTAAGCGCAGATGGCATTAATCCTTTTGGGGAGCAGAGCAGCAACCATAGCACCTTGGCCTGTGACTCTATGTTTGTATAACCTTCCTTCTTGGTTGTGCATGAAGCGGAAGTTCATTATGATGCCAGTGCTCATCCAAGGCCCTGAGCAACCCGGCAACGACATTGATGTGTACCTAAGGCCATTACTTCAAGAACTCTTACAACTGTGGAATGGAACAGGTGTACGTGCGTGGGATGAGCACATGGGAGAAGAATTTGACCTAAAGGCGTTGCTGTTCGTGACCATCAATGATTGGCCTGCTCTCAGTAACCTTTCAGGACAGACAAACAAGGGATACCGCGGATGCACGCACTGTTTGGATGATACCGACAGTATATATTTGAATAGTTGTAAGAAGAATGTGTACCTGGGACATCGTCGATTTCTTCCGAGTAGGCATCCCGTAAGAAAGAAAGGCAAGCATTTCAAAGGTGAGGCGGATCACCGGACGAAGCCTCGCCACCGTACTGGTGCTGATGTACATGATATGGTCAAGGATTTGAAGGTGATATTTGAAAATGGTCCTGGCGGACAACCTGTTCCGAAGGACGCGGACGGATGCGCACCCATGTGGAAGAAGAAATCTATATTTTGGGACCTGCCATATTGGAAAGACCTAGAGGTCCGCTCCGCAATCGACGTGATGCACGTGACGAAGAATCTTTGCGTGACCCTGCTTGGCTTCTTGGGCGTGTATGGGAAGACAAAAGATACACCTGAGGCACGGGAGGACCAGCAACGTATGCACGGAGAAGACGGCATACATCAGGGTCATGCAAGCTACGCTCTTACCAAAGAAGAGAAGGAAATCTTCTTTGAATGCCTGCTCAGTATTAAGGTACCGTCTGGCTTCTCGTCGAATATAAAGGGAATAATAAACATGGTAGAGAAAAAGTTCTAGAACCTAAAGTCTCTTGACTGCCACGTGATTATGACGCAACTGCTTCCGATTGCATTGAGGGGGCTTCTACCGAAAAACGTTCGATTAGCCATTGTGAAGCTATGTGCATTTCTCAATGCAATCTCTCAGAAGGTAATCGATCCAGAAATCATACCAAGGTTACAGAATGATTTGGTGCAATGTCTTTTCAGTTTCGAGTTGGTGTTCTCACCATCCTTCTTCAACATCATGACGCACGTCCTAGTTCACCTATGCGAAGATATTAACGTTTTGGGTCCTGTATTTCTACACAATATGTTCCCCTTTGAGAGGTTCATGGGAGTCTTAAAGAAATATGTTCATAACCGTGCTAGGCCAGAAGGAAGCATCTCCAAGGGCCATCAAAATGAGGAGGTCACTGAGTTTTGTATTGACTTTATTCCTGACCTTAAGCCAATTGGTGTTCCTGAATCGCGGCATAAGGGCAGACTGGATGGAAAAGGCACGCTAGGAGGGGAACAAATAATATGTATGGACGGACATTCTCTCACTGAAGCACACTACGCAGTTCTACAGAATTCCACCTTGGTGGCTCCGTATATGGATGAACACAAGAATTTGCTACGCTCCAAACACCCGGAGCGGTCTGATGACTGGATTACACGTGAACAAACCAGGAGTTTCGCCAACTGGTTGCAGACACGTACCATGCATGGCACCTCTATTGAAGATGACATGTACTTGCTGTCCCAGTTACCATCTTCGAATATAATGACTTTTAAAGGGTACGAGATAAATGGTAATAGATTTTACACGATCGCCCAATATAAGAAGAGCACCAACCAAAACAGTGGTGTCCGCTTTGATGCAGAAACCAAGACGGGAAAGGAAACTTATTATGGTTATATACAGGACATATGGGAACTTGACTATCAACGTGGTTTAAAGGTCCCTTTGTTTCGGTGCAAATGGGTCAATATGACACGAGGCGGGGTAACGGAAGACCCGCAGTACGGAATGACAACAGTGGATCTCAACAATCTTGCGTATGCAGACGAACCATTCGTCCTAGCCAATGATGTGGCACAGGCTTTCTATGTGAAGGATATGTCTACCAAGCCAAGAAAAAGAAAAGATAAGGAAGCGCAAAGGGACACACGCGAAGAAAAAGTTTCACACCCAAAGATCTGGGATGTGATCGGCTTCACTATCATCACTTTCTTTTGTGTTTCACACCTAGGAGGGAATGTCTGTAATAGTTAGGGTAGGTATGTGTTTTGGCATTTGAAACGCGAAGAAATTTTATGTGCAAACAAATTCTTTTCATGCATTTACTGATTTTTTTTCCAGCTAAATGACCCTGAAATTGAAAAGCAATTCAAATGAACTCAGAAAAGGTTGAAAGTTGGCATGGTATCATAATTTCATACAAATAGCATGTGCAAGAAAGTAGAGAGGGTTACGGCAAAAACTGGATGCACTTCGTGTACAAAATGGACAATCTCTTTCGAAGTATCAGGGTTTCTGACGAAAACTGAACTGTTACAAAGGCATTTCATTTTTTAAATAACCTAAGCATTACTAAATTGAATATAATGATAAAACACACTAATATTAAACATAAGAAAAAAGAATCACTGAAAAAACTTTTTTCAAAGTTAAGTTATTCACAAACTAGTGATTCACACAAATTTCAAATAATTCAAAATTTAAACTATTCAAATTTGAAATCTACCGGCACTAACAGAAAGTTTGTAATTTTTTGTACCTAAAGAAAAAATATTCACAAAGAAACTCTAAATACAGCAAAAAACAACTCAAAAATAAATAAAACAAAAAAAATAAAGCAAAAAAACGAAAAAAAAGCCCGCCTACTGGGCCAAAGCGGCCTGCATACGGCTAGCGACACAACCTTTCGTTGGGCCAGGATGCAGGCCCGCGAAGGCCCAGTAGGCCCACGATGCGAGGAGGACAGGTAGGCCCAGTAGGCCTGATTAGGAGAGGAGCTCGAGAGAGCTACCGCACTGGGGCTTATAAACCAGTGTGGTAGCCCCTCGACTAGTGAGGTGGGACTAAACTTCCGCAACGCACCTGCGCCAGCGCACCCCCTTTAGTACTGGGTCGTGGCACAAACCGGCACTAAAGGGGGGGCCTTTAGTACCGGTTTGTGCCACCACCCGGTACTAAAGGGGGTCGCTTCCCGCCGCTTGGCCTAGCCAAAACAGACCTTTAGTACCGGTTGGTGGCTCCAACCGGTACTAAAGGTCCATCCTATATATACAACACTTGAAAAAATTCAGTTTCCCGCTGTTCTTCCCTCTGTTTCCTCCCCCGTCGCGCCGCCCTGCCCTGATCGTCGCCGCCCCCGCCCCTCGTCGCCGACCCGGTCCGTCCCCGCCCCTCGTCGTCGCCCCCGTCGACGTCGCCGCCCCAGCCGTCCCCGTCCCCGTCGTCCCCGTCGTCCCCGTCGCCGCGCCCTGCCCCGCCCCGTCGTCGCCGCCCCGTCCCGTCGCCCCGGCCGCCCCGCCCCGTCGTCGCCGCCCCGTCCCGTCGCCCCGTCGTCGCCGCCCCATCGTCGCCGCCCCTTCGTCGCCGCCCTATCGTCGCCTCGCCGGTGAGCTCGCCCCGACCGCCATGTCCACACACACACATAGTACTACACACACACACATAGTACACACACAGTACACACATTAGTTTGTTTGTTATAAATGTTTTCTTTTTTTAGTTATAGAAATATTAGAAATTATTCTGTTTTTTAGTTATATAAATATTAGAAATGTTAGTTTTATAGAAATGTTATAAATGTTTTCTATTTTTTAGTTATAGAAATATTTATAGAAATGTTAGCAATATTTCTATTTTTTAGTTATATAAATATTAGAATTGTTATGGAAATGTTAGTTATATAATCAGGAAATTTTAGAATTAGTTTTAGTTAGGTGAATTAGATTAATGTCAAATTGTTAGAATTTGCATATATATAGAATTTTAGTTATCACAATCCAATCATTTAAAAAATGTTACTTTTTGCGGGCATATAGTATTTGTTGTCGACAATATGCCCGGCCCGCATCCTCGCCGTCGACCCGTCCGCGACGACGTCCAGCCGACCCATGTCCGGGACTGGGCTCCGCCGGGCTGGCACTGGGAGGTGCTGCTTGGAGGGGCGCGCAGCTTGATGAGGAACCCGGCCGCGGGTCCCGTCGTCGACCCTGATCTCGTTTGGTGGCGTTCGCGTGGGCCAGTTTCGGTGCAGAGGGACCCGGCCCCGCCGGAGGTGGTACGTCGCCGTGTCAGGGAGGAGGACGAGCACGTCCATCGCTACATGGTTGCGTTAGAGGGCGGCAGGTTCTCCAATACGTGGCAGTATCTTCGGGGATCTCACTTCAGGTATGATCCTGTGAGGGTTCCTTCTCTTTGGGTGTCCACCGCCCGCGCCGGAGGAACCGCAAGTGTCCTAGATTCTTCTGTAGTATTCGATCTTTATTAGCTAATAGCCAGTGATGTACTATTCAATATTATATATTATTCGAGACGATGTATTCGAGATTATATCTATTATTCTAGACGATGTATTCGAGATTATATCTATTATTCGAGACGATGTAATTTGAATACTAAATTGTTTTATATTTCTTTTGGATTAGTTAAACAAAAGCTATGCCAGACAATACCGACAAAGAGGGAGAACAGACCATGTTCGATATGATACGCGGGCCAGATGATAATCAGAATGAAGAAGATTATGACGGCTCCGAATTCCTAAACAACACCGGAGAGGGTGATATGATATTCGATCGCGACGACGAAATTGATGAAGTCATGAACTACGATTATGACGATGACGAAGAACATGTTGATCCTGAAACAACAAAGACCGGCGAGGTATATATATTTATATAAGCAGGCATCTGGTGATCATCCCATGTTTTAAATGACTTGAAGATATATTAACGAATCGATCTTTGTTCTTTCAGCCATCCGGATCGAGCAAATCTTCAGGCAAAATGACGAAACGAGGCCCGAACAAAAAGTTGAAGGCGGGCATAAAGTATAATATCGAGGCATGCAGCCCTACTGGCAAACCATTAGCGCCTAAGAAGATTGCGAACAAGTTCGTTCGTCAGTGCGGAGTTCTTGTGAAGGACCAACTCCCGATCAAACTTCAAGAATGGAGAGAGCCAGCAAAGCCACGTCCAGATGTTATTTTTGCGACAAGAATCGAAAAGATCTTCTTTGGGATACTCTCATGGAACATTTCACCCTACCAGATCATTTCACAGAAGCAGATGTGCAGAAAGTCAAGGAGGCTGCTCTTAGGATGATGGCGATTGCATTCAAGAACCACAAGAATCGTGAATGGAAGAAGTACGTCAAGGGAGGAAGGAAGACTCCAGTATTCATGGGAACACTAGAGAACCAACGTGATCATTGGGACGATTTCGTGAAATTCAAGGATTCGGAATTAGCTAAGGAACGGTCGAGAATAAACAAGAAGAATGCCGAAAAAAAGGATAAGTTCCATAAGCTAGGGCCAGGTGGCTATGCGGTGGCAATGCCTAAGTGGGATAAGTCTGAGAAAGAGATGGAGGATGCAGGTGTCACTCCGGCTACTAAGAGCTGGCCCCCCAGGGTTAGGACTTGGTTCTATGCGCATGGGGGGGAGTTGGACCTGGAGACAGGCAATGTTTCGACGAGAGCAAGTCTGAAGGGAGCCGACGATGCGATACTTGTTGCAATAGAAGAGGCACGAACGGGGGTGTTCCAGCCTAACAGAGAGAACGACGAGCTTAAGCGTGCCCTGGGAAATCCTGAACACCCGGGAAGAACACGAGGCATGGGCGCTATTCCGTGGTATGAGGGGTTTTCAGACTAGAACACCGACTACAGAACCCGTGCGAGAAAGAAGATTGCGGAGGAGAAGAAGAGGAAGATGGAGGAGGAGCAGAGGAAGCGGGACTATGAACGCCTTCAAGGCCTAGAAGCAAGTCAAGCGGAATTAGTAGTCAAATTCCAGTGGCAGCAGGAGCAGATCGACTCACTTACCCATCAAAGGGGGTCTCAACAGCTGCAGCAGCTAGCGGATGATCCAGCATTGGATAGCACCGGCCCATCCATGCCGAGAAGCAGCGTGGGTTCGGCCGCCCCGGACAATGCAATGCTGGCGGGTAGATATCCCGTGGATGACATCACGGAGAACACTAACTGCGAGCTACACGTCAAAATGAAGAACATATCCATGAAGGTGGAGGACGGCTGTGCTTTCACAAATCCCCCCGAGGCAACCTTCCGTTGCAACCCGATTCCAGCGGGCTATGCTCGTGTCTTGGTTGATGAGGTGGTGGACCCACCATATTCGGGGCTACAGCTTGACATTGCTGGAGCTGACGGCGAGCGCTTTCTCGGAGAGGCCAAACATCGTATCATCCTATGGAAAAAGGATTGCATCATCTTTCGAAGGCCACCGACACCGCGTCAGCCGACTCCTCGTCGAAGTCCGCCACCGAGTCAGCAGTCTCCCGCTCCTGCAAGTCCACCAAGTCCGGCAAAGTGTCAGGCCACTCCTCCTCCTCCAAGTCCGGCAAAGTGTCAGGACAATCCTCCTCCTCCAAGTCCTCCACAGCGTCAGACGTCCACTCCTCCTCCAAGTCCGGCACAACCTCAGGCCACTCCTCCTCGTCCAACTCAGTCCCGCCAGCCGTCTCCGCCGCCTCAGCAATCGCAGAAGAGACACCCCGCAGCTATGGTGCGTAGCGGTACGAGTCGAGGTAGTACAGGAAGTACAGGCGGAGGCAAGTGATATAAATATGGTCCAAGCCTCAAGCCTCTTCCGCAGAGGTCTTATGACAGGTCCGAGGAGGAAATCACAGCCATATCGAAGGCCGAGGTGGAAGCCCATTTTGCACCGAAACCGCCACCACCGCCAAGGGAGAAAGTGCCTGAGGAAAAGATTGACCACTTCATTCGTATGGCTCAACCACCAGCTCCCAAGCCTGTTGACACAGACTATGAGCGCCACATCAGGAAGTTAAATCGAGCACGTCTACAAGCCTGTTGACACAGACTATGAGCGCCACATCAGGAAGTTAAATCGAGCACGTCTACAAAGGGAGGCGAGCACGTCTACATCGGGATCGAGCAAACAAGAAGCAGCTGCCAAAAAATGCGGGAAAACCATTCCCCAGCTGGGAGAACAGGCGGCGCAATCGATCCCCTCGCTTGTTGTGCCAACAACAGGTGACAGTACGCGCGCCCAATATTATTGTGGGCAAACAGTGCATGTTCCCGAGGTGGGCAATGTGGTAATAACGGAGGAGCATATAATGCAGGCTGAAGTTCTCAACATGACTGTTGGACAACTCCTTGAGATCGAGCCCATGCCTTTGCTTAGAGAGGATGAAGTAAAATGGAAATATGTCCGGGGCCAACCTTTGGTCGCGCCAGACAAGGTCAAGAACCTCCCAACGAGAATGTATGAATTGCATGAATGGTACATGAACATTACCAAGATTTCAGATCGATTGTCCCTCATGGTGAATGTCAAGCAGGACCATTACTACCATGAGAAAGCTTTGTCCGTTGAGTATTTAGAACTGTTTCAGTTATACAATCAAGACACACTCGACAAATCTATCGTCAGTTGCTATTGTCTGTAAGTGATTTCTTTCTATAATTTAAGTCTCAAGCTAGCTGTAGTGGTCCTTTTGATCAATCATTACCTGTAATTATCCTCACTATATTCTTTTCTGTGGTATTATGCAGGATGAAGATATATGAAATGAGAAAAGGTGGACGCTTTGGCATTGGGTTCATTGACCCAAACATCGTTAATGAATACTTATGGAAGATGAATCAACGTTATGCAAAGGAAGTAGAGGACAGCATGCTAGAGTTCTTGAAGCGCCTCAAATACAATGAAGATATACTACTTCCTTACAACTTCCAGTGAGTCACACTGTCTTGTACTACAAATTCTCTGTTTTTGCCTACTAGCTAGCTACATGTTTTTGCTTACATATGCCCGCTTAATTAAGACATGCAAACGTGTGTGCATGCAGATTTCACTGGGTCTTGTGTATCATTAAAGTTGACGCCGGAACAATTGAAGTACTGGACTCACTAATCTCAGAAAAAACTGACTATAACATCTTGTATGGGATAGTCAACAGGTAATTTCAATCATTATTAACTATATATCTTGGCCTATTTCGTTCGTCATTTCATGATATGAACTATTTAATAACCCATTTATTCATTTTCTTTGTCGGCGGGCAGGGCTTGGACAAGGTTCATCGCCGTCACGCCCGTCGAATGGAAGAAAAAGCTTAAATGGTTTCGACCCAAGGTAAGCAATTAAGTAGTACTATAGCTCTAGCTAGCTAGCTGCCATCTCTTTAATTATCATGCTTGATTAATTTTTATCTAATCAAATTCCATTCTCGTAAAGGCCCTGAAGTAGTCGCAGGGGACTGATCTGTGTGCATTCTGCGTTTGCGAGAACATTCGCATGATGGCGTCCGAAAGGAGCAGATCTCAAAGACAGGAATGGGTACGCTTGTCAGAACACTATTCATAATTTTTACACCATTATCGATATCTAGTCACACAAGTAATACACATGCATATTGATCTCCTTCTTAACAGTTCAAAGAGGTGCGGGAGAAGCTCATAGAAACGGAGCGCGTAGAAGCACTTCAAGAGGAAATAGCGGGATTTTTGCTAGACCAGGTCATAAATCCGAAGGGAGAATACTATTACCCGCTACCGCCCGAAGGCACCAAAGGCACCAATTAGGCTAATGCCACTGGCTCCGAAGGCAACATTCATATGTAGGAGAAATTTTATATAGCTATACATGTGTGTATGTGTGAATTAATTAATATGGTGGTTTGTGAGACATTGATGATATATATATGCATGATTGGTTCTACTAGAAATTCTATTTATATATATATATATATATATATATATATATATATATATATATGCATAACGTGTACAATGTGTAGTATCGTAAAATACCAGCAAACGAAAAAGAATTAAAATGGAAACACCAAATTAAATGAAAAAGAAATCATAAAACTAAAAAAACCCAAACCTTATAGTACCGGTTGGTATTACCAACCGGTACTAAAGGGCTCCAGGCCCCCGGAGCTGGCTCGTGCCACGTGGTTGCCCTTTAGCACCGGTTCGTGCTGAACCGGTACTAAAGGGGGGGGGCCTTTAGTGACCACAAATTAGTGCCGGTTACATAACCGGCACTACAGGGCCTTACGAACCGGTGCTAATGCCCGATTCTGCACTAGTGCATGCTCCATAAAAGAGGCATGATGTTAGGAGCTAGGGTTCTGCCCGGTCTTGGCCGTAAGATATAGGGGAAGGAGGGAGGAGGACGAGGGCTTGAGCGCGGCGGCCGACAGCGTGGCGCCATCCTGGCGCGTGTGGCGGCGGCAAAGGAGGGAGGCGGCTAGGGTTTTAGGGTTCCGGCTCCTCTGGGAGCCAGGCAATAAAAATAGTCTTATTGCTTAATTATGAAAATAGTCTTACAAGTCGTATATATAACCACAATATGAAATAAAAACTAAGATAACTTGCAGGCTAAGATTGCCCGGTGGGCCTCCTACGGCCGTAGGTCCGGCCGGTCATGACATCTCTCCCCGCCTGCGCAAACAGCTCGTCCTCGAGCTGATAGTCGGGGTAGTGCTGGCGGAACTCCTCGTGCTACTCCCAAGTAGTGTCCTCCTCTGGTAGTCCAGTCCACTGTATCAACACGTACCAGGAGCCGCGTCGCAGCTGAGCCTTCAACGCCTTCTCCGACTCAGGAAGGAGACCCCGTCCGTGATCGGTGGAAGCGTCGGTGATGCCGCGGGTGGCTCTCCGCGGAATGGCTTGAACAGCCCCACATGGAAGACATCATGGATCCGCGCGCCTGCCGGAAGCTGAAGACGGTAAGCCACCTTCCCAATGCGTTCTAGGACAGCAAAGGGACTGGCATAGCGAGGACCCACCTTCTTCCTCGCGTTTGGGTCCAAGGACTGCGTAGAGCGATGAAGTAGACGCAGCGAGACCCAATCACCCACCGCGAACTCCGCCTCACGATGGTGGTCGTCATAGTAATGTTTGGCCAACTGCTGGGCCTGAAGGAGTCTTTGCCGGACTCCTGCCAGCATCTCATCACGGTTCCTCAAAAGAGCACCGGCCGCCTCGGTCCGCACCAAGGCCGGATCAACCGAAAGGATCGGCGGGGGTCGCCGTCCATAAACCACCTCAAAGGGCGTAGCAGGGAGGGTGGAATGATAAGATGTGTTGTAGTAGTACTCAGCCCATGAGAGCCAGTCCACCCATGCGCGAGGTCTATCACCTGTAACACAACGCAAATAAATGGCAATCACCTTGGGAAAGATCTCAGACTGGCCGTCCGTCTAAGGGTGGAAGGCGGTGCTCAGGCGGAGCTTCACGCCCGCCAGCCAGAAGAGGTCGCGCCACACATGTCCCGTGAACCAGGGTCCTGATCACTGACGATCGAACAAGTGAACCCGTGGAGACGGACAATGCCACCGAAGAAGGCCCGAGCGACAGACGCTGCTGTAATAGGGATGGCCGAGCGCGATGAAGTGAGCATACTTGGAGAAGTGGTCGACCACCGTGAGAATGACGGACTTGCCTCCTACCTTGGAGAGGCCCTCGATGAAGTCCATGGAGATGTTCGCCCAGACCTGGGACGACACCTCCAAAGGCTGAAGCGTTCTAGCCGGCCGTAGAGTCTCCGTTTTGTTGCGCTGGCACGTCACACAAGACCGTACCCAGTCACGGACCATGGCACGATCACCTGAATGTAGAAGTCGGCGCGGAGACGATGGAGTGCACTACAGGAATCTGCTACTTTGCCATCTGCCACGGCGAACGGCAAAGGCATGGATGGCGGACGGCAAAGGTCTTTGCCGTGGGCCGCGGATGGCAAAAGTGGACAGCAATGTAAGGGACGGCAAGGAGCTACATTGCCGTCCGCTTCGGGCGGCTGACGGCAAAGGGTCCTTTGCCATCAACTGCCGACGGCAAAGAATGCTGACGGCAATAATTACGCTGTCACTCCGTTAGGTGGTTAACGGCAAGCCTTTGCCGTCCGCCGCTGTAGGCAAAGTTCTTTTCCTCTTTGCCGTCCGCCGCTGTAGGCAAAGTTTTTTTCCGCTTTGCCGTCAGCCACTGTTGGCAAACTGACCAAATAGGTCAGCCTCCTAGGAAGCACAGTTGCCTGCCACGTGGCCTCTTTGCCGTCTGCTGCTGATGGCAAAGAGCCCTTTGCCGTCGGTGGCAGACGGCAAAGAGCCTGCATATTGTCTCTTTTTCTGTTTTTTTTAAATCCAACAATTTTCACAGCAAATATATATGACATATATAGATATATTTCACAGGGCTATTTAACAGCACATAAGTTTCATCGTACATACATATATAGTTCCATCCACTCATACATAGCAAGTTGCACATACACATCAGTTGCAACCATTAGGAGGTTGCACATACATATTACAATGCAAAGTTTCATCAAGATAGCAAGTTCCATCGTAGCATACACATAAGTTGCAACCATTAGAAGAATACTAGAAGAGAATGAAATAAAAAACAAGCACTCCATAGCAAGCTAGCTTCCGAGAAGTGAATGAAATCTGCAAAATGGCAAATAAGAAAGTTAGGAAAAGGTGACTAGAAGAAGAAGCACGCCATCGTTTGTGAGGTTACTTAGGTGAAATGGATCATTTATGAGCTAACTTAGGTAAAATGCATCATTTTAGAGCTAATGTAGGTAAAATGGATCGTTTATGAGCTAACTAAGCTAATTATGTCGTTTTTTACATAAGTAAGGTAAGTGCATGTCATTATTGAGCAAACCTAGTTAACTAAGCATATTATAACTAACTTAGGTCATTTTGGAGGGAAAAAAGCTAAGTATAGATCGTTTTAGAGCTAACTTAGGTAAAATGGCTGGTTTTGGAGATCGGTAAGCTTATTAAGTCATTTTGCAGGAAAAGAAGCTAACTCTAGGTCATTAAGGTAAGCATATTGGATGAAATAAAGCTAAGTCTAGGTCTTTATGCATTTGTTAAGCAAAAAACTAGAGAAACTTACCTTGATCATGGAGGTGTGGGAGCGGGCTGGCTCATGCCAGTAGCTGGAGAAGGATCGTGTGATGCTTGTGTGGAGTTACGCTGCACCAAAGATCATTTCCAATGTTTCGTTAGCATGATGACACTCAAATGTTAAGACTAGCAAGTAACGTCCATTCAAATTAAACTCACTCTGGTCTCAGGAGCAATCTCTGGATCAATGGCTATGGAGCCATGGGACCTCCCGCCACTAGATATCATCACCTGCTCTGGATTGTAGGGGATCTGGCTCGGGTTAAACTCCTCCCCTTTCCTCGCCTTCCCCTTGACTTGCTTGTAAGAGGCAGTGTGGGCCATGGCATATAGGTCATACCCCTCTGGCACCTTATCCGTCTTATTGTAGCATGCCTGAAAGAGAGAAACAAAGTAAATTAGGAATTAAAGGGCTCAAGCTATCATGATGAATGAATTGCATTAATCATGAAGCAAACCACATTACCCAATTCCGCCCGAACTAATATAAGCTGGAGCTACCTTGATGGTGTGACACACCTTCAATTTGGGCACGTTTGTCCTTGGCCTTAGTCGGCTCCCCTTCCATCTTTCAACACCTGCCATGACAAAGAGTAAACGAAATTAATACAACATAAAAAAAATACCGACATGAATAATAATATGTTTATCACTTAAGTGTATCATCATCAAGTATAACATAAAAAAATTGAATACCTGACACTACTAATAATCTCGATCAGTATCATCAATAAATGCATAATCATCATCATCACTATAATCAATGACGGTCTCATAGGGTTCAGTGGCATCAACATGTGGAAGGCCACCTTTACGTAATCGGTCAAGCATTGAGAGGTCTTCCGCAGCAGTAATCTCTTCTTGTTCCGGCTCTTCTTGTTCCTCCTCTGGGGTGATGTGGGATTCACTGTCGCTATCTACTTCAATGTTTTGGGGTGAAGTATACCGGTTCTTGAAACGCTTTTTGGAAAGACATGTCTCTTGGAAGAATTCTCCTTCATATGTGTCTGGGTTAATGTGAGGTTCATAATCCTCTTCCTTTGGGGGAGATAGTCTAGCACGTGGCGGCACTTCATAAACGACATCCCAACCTTTCAGATTTGGATTAGTTTGGCAGGCCCAGGGTAGATAGAATACTTGGGTCGCCTGTTGAGCCATAATATAGACATCAGGAACATCTAAATGGGTGCTTTGGTTGATTTCAACTAGCCCTATATGTTCATGAGTCCTTCTAGTCTCCTTCGGCTGAAACCAATAACATTTGAAGACTACGACATTCGGTGGGTTTTCACCATAGAATAGGAGTTCAGAAATTGCTTCAACTCTCCCATAATACAAGGTACCTCCTTCGCCGATAGCAGATACACACCAATTTGTAGATTTTCGGTCGGCCATAGATAGCTCTTTGCCATAGGTACGAAAACGATACCCATTGATGTCATATTTGTCAAATGAACGGACCTTATAGTCAAAACCATTAGTGACTTGTCTCAATTCGGCGTCCATAGACTCTGAATTAGCCTACAAGTTTAATATGAAAGGATTTTTGCATTACGCACAAATTAGCGAATGAAATGAAATTGTCTAATAGAATTTACCGTTTGTTTGAACCAAGAGATGAAACCGGGATAGCCGCCTCCTTGCTTTGCAAGAAGCTCATACTCTTCGACGGAATCCTTTTGGATCACCGCTCCGTACGAGAATAGGGCGACGTATCGAATGTATGAAATATCCAGGAATAAGAGCAGTTCAAAGGAAATAGAAGTTGCAAAACAATGTACCGAGAACTTACTCGATGTACGGCCGCACTTCTATCAGGTTGTTGAAGATATACAACGAAATGGTCCGCCATTCTTCATTATCCAAAGATACTGGATTTGAAACACTGGCTGGTGCGATATAGCCTTTGAATAGGCTGAGGTTGGATCCACCCTTTTTAGGCTCGTCAGCATTGTACCGAGGCTTCGGATTATGCAAATGACGATTTTTGGTTTCGTAGTGTGCTGTCACGAAGTTTGCCGCCTCCTCAGTGATGAATGCCTCAGCCATAGACGCTTCAATTCTACATTTATTTTTACATTTTTCTCGAAGCGTCTTCTGCATCCTCTCAGTTGGGTAGCACCAACGATTTTGCACGGGCCCCCCCAATCTTGCCTCTGTCGGGAGATGCAAAATCAAATGCTGCATTGGATTAAAGAAGCCTGGTGGAAAGATCTTCTCTAACTTGCAGATCAACTCTGGCGCCAACTCTTCCATTTCTTCTAGCACGCCAGGCGATAGTTCTTTCGCACAAAGAACACGGAAGAAATAGCTGAGTTTTGCCAGTACTAGCCATTCATCCTTAGGGATGAAGCCACGCAACATCGCCGGCATTACCCGCTCAATCCATATGTGCCAATCATAACTCTTGAGACCAAATATCTTCAATTTATCAAGACTCGCTCCCCTCTTTAGATTCGCTGCATACCCATCGGGGAACATCAACTGCATTTTCACCCACAAGATAATTTCCCTCATAGCTGGCCTTCCAAGATTGAACCATGCCTTTGGCTTCGTCCAGTTCTGCTTTCCTCTCGGTTCTTTCATGTTTTATAACGGCCTATCACATAGCACCTCCAGATCGACTCTAGCCTTAGTATTATCCTTTGACTTCCCATCTATGCCGAACAGTGTACCAAAAAGTGCCTCAGCGATATTCTTCTCAGTGTGCATCACGTCGATGTTGTGTGGGCAAAGGAGGTCTTTGAAGTAAGGCAGATCCCATAAGCATGTTTTGTGAGTCCAGGCGTGCTCACAATTATACCCCTTGAAGTACCCTGGACGCTCTGGATCTGGCTCGAGAGCGTTTAACTGATCCAGGGTCTATTGGCCTGTCAACGCAGGTGGTGCAGAGTTTTTTACAACTCTACCTCTGATGAAGTTCTTCTTGTCTTTCCTGAACTTATGGCGAGGATCCAGGAACTGTCTATGCATGCCGAAGCAAGAAAACTTGCGACCGGCCTGAAGCCAACGAAACTCAAGAGCTCCCTTGCATGTGGGGCACGGGAACCTTCCATGCACACACCAGCCAACGAATAGCGCATACGCCGGCAAGTCATGCGTCGAGTACATGTACCAGACACGCATTATGAAGTTTCGTTTGCTATAGGCGTCGTATGTCTTGAACCCATTATCCCAGGCTTCTTGCAATTCATCCTTAAGCGGCTGCATGTACACATTCATATTTTCCCCGGATAGTTGGGCCCTGGAATTATCAACGTCAGGAAAATGTTCTTTCTTTGCATAATCTGTCCGGGGGGGAGATTGAGTGGAAAGACAAATACGGGCCAACAACTGTATTGGGCTGCCGTCATACCAAACACAATGAACCCATCGGTGCTGATGCCGACTCGAGGATGCCTCGGATCTGCCGCTTAGTCAGCGTGTAATTCATCAAACCTTTTCCATGCAACACCATCCGATGTGTGTACCATCATCAGTTTCCCATCTGCATCTAGTTCGGTTCTTTTGCCTGTTTTGTGCCATGTCATCTGTCTGGCCGTCTCTTCGACCATGAAAAGACATTGAAGTATTGGTACGATTGGCATATACCGAAGAACACTAACAGGGATTTTGGTCTGTGTCTTCTCACCCATACCGTTGTCTACCACAATATACCTGGAACACTTGCAAATGGGACAATAGTTCAAGTCCGCATAGTCAAGCCTAAATAAGGCACATCCTTTCTCACAGGCATGTATCTTCTCATAGGGCATCTTCAGTGCACGGAGGATTTTGTCCGACTCGTACAGGTTTGCAGGCATTACATGGCCTTTGGGTAGAAAGCGTCCAAATACTGTCATAATTGCGTCATAGCATTCTCTGCCCAAGTTGAACTGAGCCTTCAAAGCCATTACTTGTGAGATGGCATCCAACTGACAAAGCTCAGTGTGCTCGTGGGGCGGACGTTTTGAAGACTCCAACATTTCATTGAAGGCCTTTGCAGATTCCTCCATCTCCTCGTCCGAATCTCGAGCATCATCATAGTCTTGCACCATGTTTTCCATCCCGGTACCATGCTCGTCGGTGCGACGATGATCCACCTCAGCTCGATCACGTTGGGCAGACTCACCATGAAATGTCCACACCGTATAATCGGGCGTAAAACCATTCTTCTGCAGGTGTTTACCCATTTCAGCCTCTGTCCTCTTTTCCCAGTTGCCGCATCGGAAACAGGGGCACCAACTTTTCCTCTGGCCATTTGCAAATGCGGCTTGCACAAACCCCTTGGTTTTTGTGAACCATTCAGCGCTCCATTTGTTCTGACCAGTGTGACTGGTATACATCCATGCACGATCACTCATCTTGACTTTCAGAGCTACTGGACACACAACAATTATATATATAATTCACCATGTATATATTCATCAGTTGATCTACTTTGTCAATTTTATTACGTCCATGCAACCTACACTCTAATAGGTAATGATAGGTCCTAATCCCACCCGAGTATGTGTAGATTGGGTTCATTTTCCCATATGCTATGCTCCGGATCCGACGCAAAATTTCGGCAGCACCTCCCCGCTGTTCTCCTGATACACGTCTCTGCAATAAACAGAGAGGATGTGTACCCGGAGAACAACAGGGGAGGCACTGACAAAATTTATGCGTCGGATCCGGAGCAAAGCATATGGGAAAACAAACCCAATCTACACATACTCGGGCTGTCCATGGATAGCGTTGGACAATTCGAAAGAATCAAGGTTATAAATATGCAAATGCATGCATATTTATAACTATGACGCTTTCAAACGGGAGACACATATTGGTTACGCATACTGATGATTCAAGACACATATATAGCTAGCTACCAAATTTCATGTCATTTGTGCAAATAATTAATGGGGGAGAAGGACATGTCATTTGTGCTCACCCACAAACGAAGGGGCAGAGCTCGTCAAACGCACGGCGAGGTCGTCGAACACCAAACCTCGCAGTGATGAAACAAGTGCACATTTAAATCTACCCGATCAACACAATTATATATAATGTTTCTCATAACAAAATCGAAAAATATATGACCTAACTAATAATTCACAAATATATAACCCCGTCGGCCTCTGGAAGGCCAAAGAGCACCTTTTCGGGAGGTTTAGGGGGTTGGGGTGTCATGTCGGTGTCGGGGTGCTGTTTCGGGGTTAGGGTGTCATGTCGGGGTCGGGGTGTCGGGGTGTGGTGTCGTGGTCTGTGTGTCCGGGTGTGGTGTCGGGGTCGGGGTGTCGGGGTCAGGGTGTCGGGGTCAGGTGTCGGGGTGTGGTGTCGGGGTCAGGGTGTCGGGGTCAGGTGTCAGGGTGTGGTGTCGGGGTCGGGGTGTCGGGGTCAGTGCTCGGGGTGTTTCCTTCTATCCTTCTTCTTCTTTCCTTCTCTTCTTCTTCTTTTTTCTTCTTCTTTCCTTTCTTCTTCTTCTTCTATCCTTCTTCTTCTTTCCTTTCTTCTTCTTCTTCTTCTTCTTCTTTCCTTTCTTCTTCTTCTTCTTTTTTCATCTTTTTTCTACTTCTTTTACTTCTTTTCTTTTCTTCTATTCTTCTTCTTCTACTTCTTCTACTTCTTCTACTTCTTTTCTTCTTCTTCTTTTTCATCTTTTTCTACTTCTTTTCTTTCTTCTTTTCATCTTTTTTCCACTTCTTCTTTTCTTCTACATATTCTTTTTTCTAACACTAACACTAAATTTTCTTCTTTTCTAACACTAAATCTAACACTAACACTAACACTAACAATTAAACAAGAATTAAACAGCAAAAAGAAAAATAAAAACAGAAAAAAAAAACTCACCGGAGCAGGTGGCGACGGGGGCGGGGGCGGCGGGGGCGGCGCCGGGCGGAGGGCGGGGCAGGGCGGGGCAGTGGGATGGCCGGGCGGCAGTGGCGGGTGGGGGAGGGGGTGGGAGCGGCGGCGGCGCCGGGCGGCGGGGGCGGTGGCGGGTCCGGCGAGGGCGGGGGCGGTGCCGGGCGGCGGGGGCGGGGGCGGCGGCGGCGGGGCGGGGGCGGAGGAGGTCGAGGGAGAGAGATGAGTAACGGGCGGAGGAGGGGGCTCGGTCGTTAGTTAGGTTAGTTAGGGTAGCCTTTGTCGTCCGCCCTTCTTTGCCGTCCGCTTTTCTTCATATTTGCCGTCTGCGGCGGACGGCAAAGCGGGGGGATGTTAAGTATTTTTTAACCAGCTCCTCAGTGCCCCCCTCCCTCTTTGTTGTCTGCTAGCGGACGGCAAAGATTCTTTGTCGTCAGCTAGCGGACGGCAAAGAGCTGGCTGATGGCAAAGGCTTTCTTTGCCATCAGCCAGTTCTTTGTCGTCTGCTTTCGGGTAGCTGATGGCAAAGAGCTTCTTTGCCGTCCGCTAGCTCACGGCAAAGAGCTGGCAGATGGCAAAGTAGCTGATTCCAATAGTGGTGTCTTCTGCACCCCCTAATAGCCCGCCGAGTGGGCGAGGCGCAGCACCTACTGACAAAGATCATCGTGCGCCGGAACGAAGACCCGACGCCCATTGAGGAGCAGGCCGTCGGCGAGGCACCACGGCTCCTCCAGCTCTCCCGCCGCCAGCTGCTGCTGCAGGAGGAGAGAGTCGGCCGCGGCAGCGGTTGCCCGCCGGATGTCGGCGTAGAGGGCGAAGGAGGGCCCGGTGGTGATGCAAGAAGGCCGCCCTCTCCGCCGCACCATCGTCCACATCGGCGTCACGCCGAGACAGGGCGTCGGCGACGGTGTTAAGGCGAACCGGCCGGTACTCGACGGTGAAGTCAAACCCAAAGAGTTTACTGATCCACTAGTGTTGGGGCACGGTAAAGAGCCTCTGATCCAGCATGAACTTTAGGCTGTAATGGTCTGTGCGGATCTGGAAGGAACGACCCCAAAGATAGGGCCGCCAATGGCGCACTGCCTGCACCAACCCAATGAGCTCGCGCTCATAAGCCGCCAGCTTAAGATGACGTGCGACAAAGGGGCGGCTGAAGAAGGCGAGGGGTCCATCGCCCTGATGAAGGACCGCACCGAACCCCGCACTGGAGGTGTCGCAGTCGACGGTGAACGGGAGGTCGAAATCAGGCATCTGCAGGACGGGTCCCATCGTGAGGGCCCCCTTGAGGGCCTCGAACGTTGTGGTGGCCTCCTCATCCCAAGAGAAAGTGTCGTGACGGAGAAGGCGCGTGAGCGGGGCCGCGATGAGGCCAAACTCCCGGATGAACTTCCGGTAGTACCCTGCGAGGCCCAGGAAACCGCGAAGAGCCCGGATACTGCGGAATCGGTCAGGCAGCGACGACTGCCACCTTGGCGGCATCCATGGCCACTCCCTTGGCTGAGATGACGTGGCCGAGGCAAGCGACAGAAGGCGTCCCGAACGAGCACTTCGAGCGCATAAGATGAAGATGATGCGCCTGAAGCTCATTGAAGACGATAGCCACATGCGCGTACCGGGGGCTTGGAGGCTGAGCGCCGGCGGCGTCCCGGTGCCGCCGGTCCACGAAGGAGCCGCACGACGGGCGGAGATCGCTCGCATCCGCTCCTAGCTGACGGAGGAGCAGCGGAACGAGCCGAGGTACGTGCCCGACAGCCAAACGTTGTGGACGTTGTACTTCGAGCGCCGCCGCGAGGAGCAGATCTCCTCCGTCAACGGCATCATAACCTGCGGCCGCCTCAACTCTGAAAGACGGCGCGAGTGGTGGGGCATCCCCGGCCGCACACTCGATGCCGTTCTCGACCACATCGAGACCGGCAATGTGTCGCGGCTGGAGTACCCGACGCGCCCCTCCTTCTCTCGCCGTCACGGTAGTTCCTGGATACCGTGGCAAATGGAGCCGGGGTCGTCCTCCTCGTCGGGCTCCGGCTCGTCGGCCCTCCGCCCCGTCAAGCCCGAGCCGGAGGAGACACCGCTCGGGCGTCGTGCGCGGAGCGGCGCCCTCGTCATCAACGAGCCCTCACCTACGACGGCACCGACGAGGCGCTCCCTCCGCCTGGTCCGCTTGAAGCCTGAGCCGGACATGCCCCCCGTGAAGCCGGAGCACGCCGGTATGGTGGCCCCCGACGACGAGTCCGCCCTCAAATAGGCGAGGGAGGACTACATCCGCGAGCAGGTGCGCCGCCAGCGTCGGGCGTACCTGGAGACCCAGGCCCATCGCCGCGCCGAGGAGGGCGGCATTATCGTCATCGACGGCGACGACAAGGTCGAGGCCGGGCCGTCAAGCACTGTCGGCGACCCGGGCGAGGGGTGCAGCAGGGACGCCGCGGGCGAGGCGCGCGACGACCACCACGACGACGACGGCAGTGGCGACTACACCCGCTTCTACAGACTTCTCGGCATATAGACGGCGACGACGGCGACGGTGGCTAGGCTTTTTAGTTCGTTTTTAAGTATTTGTACAAATTTCGACGAAAAGGGCCGAGTTCATGCAAAAGTCGCCGAGTTTGAAAAAAAATATATGACGAACTTCGCCGAACCCGCGGCGACCGTGGGCGTGTGACTGGGAGTGAACCGAACCCCAGGGCCGAATTAGCCCCGGCTCGCCCACAGGCCGCTCTTTTTGGGCACGCGGGGGGGGGGGGACGGCTGGAGATGCTCTTACCCGCATTTGAAAATTAGGCAACTTACGTATAACTATAGCTAAAGTGAAAAAATAAAGATGAACGTCGGCAAAGCTTACCTAGCTGGCTGCATGTCTACTTTCATCTTTTTAATGCGGGCCTCGTGAACAGGGAAAAAAAGCGGAGCTAGCTCGTGATCAAGGTCAGGTGATTACTATTTGGGGGCACACATGCAAAGTTTGGGGTGGAATTTTAGCCAGCTCATGAATGCATGGATGCATCCGCTACTTTGCTAAAACTTTGTCCAATACTTGCCTGCCTTCCTACGCGTAGGACACTAATGTGTAGTGCCAGAGTGTAATCTCCCTTGGTACTACTCCTTGTTTATTCCTCGCTATCTACGTATCCCATGTCCACCACCAACACCCCTACGCGCGCCCACCTTGTTGTAGCTTCCATGCACTCGATCTAGAGCTGATCCAGCATTCCAATTACGTGCGTATACGTACGTTACAATCCAAGAGAGAGTGCTCGAGATGGCTGAGATGGCCAAGGGCGCGGTGGACTCGTTGCTGGGCACCATAGGCGCGGCGATCGGCGAGAGGGCAGCGCTGATGGGAAGCGTCCGGCGCGACATGCGGTTCATCAAGGGCGAGATGGAGAGCATGAACGGCTTCCTGCTGGACGTGGACGACCCCGCGGAGCAGAGCAACCAGGTGCAGGCGTGGATGAGGCAGGTCCGGGACCTGGCCTACGACTCCCAGAGCTGCATCGACCGCTACGTGCAGACCGTCGGCGCCGGCCACTCCTCGGCGGGCCTCCTGGGCTCCATCGGCCGGGCGCCGCAGGTGTTGCGCACCCTGCCGGACCGCTACCGCATCGCCATGCAGATCAAGGAGATAAAGTCCAGGGCGCAGGAGGTCGGGGAGCGCCGGCAGCGGTACGGCGTCCAGGCGCTGGCGACGACGGCGCGTTGCGGTAGAGGTGGCGCCAAGGTGGCGGAGGAGGACGCGGCGGCGGCAGGGAGGCGCCGCCGTGTCCTCGCCGATGCCGAGAACTTGCTGGACGCCGACGCGCGGGAGGTGGTGGCTTGGGTGACCAGAGGCGGGCGCCATGATGCTAACCATCGTGCATCGCCGCTCTCGAAATCTGCTGGCAAATTCGTCCGCGCCTTGTTCTCCATGACCATGTTCACCAACACGGCGGACGTGGAGTCGGAGCTGGCCACGGCGGCAAGGGAGGTGCTAGGCGACGGAGACCCCGAGAACATAGAGGACGCCGCCGCCATCCTGAGCAAGCAAGGGACAGAGATCACGGACAAGGAGATAAGCGCAGTGATCGCCGCCGTCAAGGAGCTACTGGGATTTCGCCGAGACCCAGCAAAGTCGTCACCAGCACCAGGTGTCGGCGGCCCTGACGAGCACAAGCCTGGGACAAGCGAGAAAAAACAAGCGTTCACTGACGCGCTAGAGAGTCTCAAGGTGGCAAATACCCCGACGGACGTGGCCCTGGCGGAGAAGCTGTACTCAGACCAGCTGAAAGAGTGGCTGAGAAAATTATTCGACAATGAACTTATTGAAGAACTGGTGCTGGGTGGCTGGTTGCACAGTGCTGTCAAGCAAGCACAGGAGAATAAGTATATTGAAATGGCCATAGAGCGGGCACCTGACGCCCTTCACTCTATCGTACAAGCGGTGAAGAAAGTCGTGGGCGAGGGCGATGGCTCGGCACAGGAGGCGCCGGAAAAGCCTGGTGACACCGACCATGTCCAAGACAAATCACCGAGCAATGACTCGGTGTCGGTGCAACAAAAATCCGTCCCCACTAGTAAGACTGTTGATGATAGGTCAGTAATGGAAGAAATTAAGATGGCAGCACAAGACGTCGGGAAGGCAGCAATAGAGGCTATCGGTGACGGGAAGACAGCAATAGAGTCAGCAATAAAGACTGCGGCATCAATATCCGACAACTCCATTATTAAACCCCTCGCTCACTCTATTGAAAACATTGAATCCCGGGTTGCCTGGTTCCAAGAACTGGTTGACCACGGCGGCGGGCGACGTGATGGAGGGCGGCCTAGGCTCCTCGCCATTGTAACACCAGCAGCTGATGCCCACTACCCAGAAGAAGGCGGTGACCGCCCGGCGACCAAGCTTGCTAGGAGTGTGTACGAGATGTGCAAGGGTGACCATCATTTCGACCGCGTGGCTTGGATCGACGCCAAGTGCAATGCAAACAAAACGCAGAGGCTCCGGTGCTTATTACAACAGTTGCAGCTGCAATCCTTGTTGGTCGGTGAAGATGTGAGCACATTGAGTGGTCAGCAACTGGCGACAGAGATCCGGAACCAACTGCAAGGTAAAAAGTTTTTGATTGTCATGGCTGATCCTCCTGGGGATGAGGATGAGGCACCATGGGCAGACATAGCATCTGCCCTACCACCATGGGATTCTCATTCTCATTGCAGTGGCAGCACAATCATAGTCACTCCAATGGTACAACAACCAGTTCAATTCCACGGGTGGTACCTAGCCAGTTGGCTCTTTTTGCTCAAGGCCTCTCGCTACAAGGTGCACTTCTATTCACACCTTGAAGCTACCAGCAAGAAAGCCAATGAGTTGTTGGTGGGCGGCCACGACAGTCGAGAGCTACAGAGCATTGTCAAGAGAATACTGCAAAAGTGTCGCCGAGACAAGTTCTCCACCACCATGTTCCTCCATGCTCTGTATGCTAATCCTCGCAGAAGCGAGATTGAGTTCTTGGCACTGCTGAATCAACTACAAGATGTCGGCAGTACGGCGAGGATGGCTCAGGAAATCGTAAGGTTCTGCCACAGCGATCTGTCCATCCACTGCAAGACCTACTTGCACGACCTAGCCATGTTCCAGAAGAACTCTAGTTGCAAGATTAGGAGGGGTAGCTCAATAAGGCGATGGTCTGCTCAAAACCTCATCAGCAACAGAAGGCAAGCATTGGATGAAGCCGAGCATGGTCTCAATGCGCTGGTTAATCGAGGCCTTGTTCGTCTCAAAGATCCTAGTCCTGCAGGCAAAGCGAAGAATTGCGAGCTACCTCCTCAAGTTTTGACCTTTGTTGAAACGAATACATCCTCTGAGGACAATATTGGCAACAAAGATCTGCTACCTGAGTTGGTTCCCCGCCTTTCCATTCGCAATAAATTGCAACTGCAGCAACTCTCCGATGGGCAACAGGCCACACATTTGAGCTTGTGCCGAAGAATGCTCAAGTGTACCACTCCAGCAGACGCAGAAGATTCTAAAGATCCCTCGTCGGTAATATCATTTCTTAACTCGTTGTCTGCATATTCTCAACTAGGATTGATCATGGTTCTAGACCTGGAAGGCTGTCCTGGACTGAACATGGACAACCTCAAGAACATTTGCAACAAGAAGTTTCAGCTCAAGTATCTGAGTCTAAGGAAGACGGAAGTTCACGAGCTACCCAAGGAGATCAGCAAGCTCCAGGGGTTGGAGACACTTGACATCAGGGAAACCTATATAAAGTCATTCCCAGAAGATGTGGTTCTCCAGAAGCTAATGCATCTGCTTGCTGGTCATATAAGGTCTGACGAATCACTTTGCACTATTCATATTCCTCCTGCAATTGGGAGCATGACAAACATACAAGTACTGTCCCATGTTGAAGCTTCTCATTTTGCTGATGTGAATGAATTTCAAGATGTTGGCCTGCTGACGCAGTTGAGGAAATTTGGAGTAGTCATCCCTTGCAACAACCCTGAAGCTATGGACAGTTTGCTTAAAGAAATTGGGAAGCTAGATGAATGCCTAACCTCTCTGTCGGTTCATATTAAACAAGAAGAGGGCGCACATGTCCCTGCACCTGCAGTTGACATGAACAAAACGGTAATCTCACATCCTAGGTCTCTTGAAAGCCTTAACATCACTGGCAAGATATCAGGGCTGCCTACTTGGATCAAAAAGCTCCATCGACTCACCAAGATAACTCTGTGTCGTACATTCTTGCTTGCTAGTCAGATAGGCATCCTGGGTAAGCTTATGAACTTGCGCATTGTTGTGCTCAGGCCCGACTCGTGTGTTGACCGCTATCTTACTTTCAAGGGGAAAGAATTCACACAGCTTGAGCTTCTTGTCATCGAGGTTGAGGGGTTACAAATCATCAAGATCAGTTTTGATCCACCTGTAGCTCCCAAGCTTGAGAAGATTGTTTGGACTTCTACTTCCACCACCAGCAAGGAAGATACTTCATCTGATAAACCAAACATGGCAGATATGTCTGGGATTGACAAACTCCCAAGCCTGAGACACATAGAGTTGAGCAGCTTCGACATGGATAGATGCAGCTTCAACATTAGAAGCATCAACCAACAAATGTGCAAAAATCCAAACAATCCTAAACTTAAACCGGAGGAGCTAATCCCTAAAGATGTTGTTGTTGTTGCTGCTGCCGCCGCCGCTGCAAGCCTCATTCCTGATCCGCGGTAAAGATTATTTCTGCTTGTGTGGTTTCATGTATTCCCGTGTGCTTGTCGGCACCCTCATGTCGTTAGTTATTTATTCTGCAATTGTGTATGTGTGTGTGTATGTGTGTATGCGCATGGGTGTACGATTAATTATTCCGAGTTGAGTGTGTACTTGAGTTGATATGAGGTTGTGTTTATACTCATGAGTTGGATTGGTATGTACATGAGGTTTCCTTTGGACCGCTAGGTTCCATATATACGATAAGCGTGGTGTGCTAGTGTGAACAGTGAATACACTCTTAGCAATAGCTCTTTTTATATCACCAGCATTGTCTGCGTTTCACTCTAACTTCAAATACTTCCAGCTTAATGAGAAAGATATCTAGAGTGAAACATAGAGAATGCGATACTATAGCAGTGTCAATTAACTTGGGTCGGAGGGACACCATGGCTTTGAAGAGCAGCTAGCTAGCTCTACCTTTCATTTTTATTTTGTTTGAAAAGATGATATAACTAATCATAACGCCGACTTTAAAAAAAGTTGAAAGTACGTAGACATGCATGGAGCGAGGCAGGCTTTTGCTCATGTTTATCTCTATCTTTTGACAACGTGAATGGCATGTGAGTCTGCATTATTTATTCGTTTGGTGTATATGCAAATCACGGGCATGTGTAATCCCAAACTACTGTCCGCTACTTCTTGTGCAGAAGCTAGTGTTCATTAGTTGAAAACAAGTTCATGTGATCTTTTAGTAAGTTTCTCTCTTTTGGCCCGACCTTCTTTCAGGAGAAGGATTTTCGAATATAAGTGCAGCGATTCGGTGCCCAGGCTCACCTGCACCCGATCAGAATTTTTTTTGAAAAAAATACTAGAAAAATTCAAAAAATTCCAATTTTTTTCCCATGATAGAAAATTTATTTCGTGAGGTTCTCTCCAAATATTAGCTCATTTATACATCTGAGTAACTCTCAGCAAAAAAAGACAAATCGGGTCAATACATCACATAGTAAACTGTTTTACGGAACCAGAATTTGTCTTTTTTGCCGAGAGTTGCTCAGTAGTCGAAATCATTTGAAAATTGGGTCTGACCTCACGCACCAAATTTTCTTGCATGGGAAAAAGTTTGAATTTTTTTTTGAAATTTTCTAGTATTTGTTATGAATTTTTGATTCAACACGGGTGCAGATGAGCCTAGGCTCAGAAAAGGATTTTCGAATATCTACCTACTAATAAAGCACGGACCGCGTCTAATTGTCCGTCATTAAAATTACCCTTGAAGTTGTAAATAATTACCCACCATGCCATTGGTAAGTGAAAAAACCGTTCGTTTTTTTTTCCTTCTTAAGTCGCCGGTTGTTTCTGTTATTTATATTAAGCTTCTGTCATACATCACCAAAGTTGTTGTTGTTGCTGCTGCTGCGGCCGCTGCAAGCCTCATTCCTGATCCGCGGTAAAGATTATTGCTGCTTGTGTGGTTTCATGTATTCCCGTGTGCTTGTCGGCACCCTCGTGTCGTTAGTTGCCCTGGTTGTGTTGGGTCTGTGGTTATTTATTCTGCAATTGTGTATGGGTGTGTGTATGTGTGATGCGCACGCGCCTACGATTAATTATTCTGAGTTGAGTGTGTACTTGAGTTGATATGAGGTTGTGTTTATTGTTAGAAGGGAGAGAGAGAGATTTGGTGGAATAGTTGTTATATTGCTTGAGCCTCGTGGGCATATATATAGGAGTACAAAAACCAACTTGAAGTACAAGACAAGGCAGGACCAAATCCTAGTCTATCCTATACTTCCTAATAATCCTTATACTCAACATCCTCCCGCAGTCACAACGGTAGCGAGGCAGACGGTGAGACTGAAGAAGAATCCGAAGGCAAGCCGACGGACCC